>NW_028186546.1:520769-665625 GCF_003343005.1 Rhea americana
GGGGGGGGTGTTTATTTGAAATACCAGCTACAGCTCGGGGGGGGGGTGTTTATTTGAAATACCAGCTACAGCTCAGAGAATTTTATTTTCTACAKCCATGAAGAGTCCTGTGCTGGCAGCAAGCCCTACAATTAATACCCCCCACCCCCGGCCCAACGTGAGGCTGGAGATGGCTGCTCAGACACACGRGGGGCAGTAAGGGGGCCAGTCGCATTGGCCTTTCTTCTCAGGGATGCTCCTGCCCCTCACTTTGCAGCTGCCTGGAGGGATTGTGTGTGGGAGGTGTTATGCTGTCATAAGCTGATTTCTGCCAAGGAATTTTGCTTTTGTGTGCATGTTGGSCAGATGAAGCACCAACCTGTCACAGAGACCAGCTGAAATACTTGTTCGTACCCAGCTTTTCCCGGAGGCTTTCCACATACGAGTATAAGACTCTTAGAATTAACCAGTGCATAAATAAATAATCTYCAAACACCAAGTCCTGCTATTTTTTAAACCTGTGAAACCTCCTAGAAGGTGCTTAGGAAGTGAGTTCATTGCTCTGGGGAGAATGATTTGTTTTCAGACATGACATGATGCTTTATTAAAGGATAGAAGCCACTTGGTGGTGGTTTTTCTGTCTGGCTCTGTTTTGCTTGCTTCCCCACCACAGCTGCCATGGGATGGGAGGGATGAAGATGAGAGAAGAGTCTTGTACATCACCTTGATCTATTCAGGTGGTCAGATCTAGAAGATCTTTTGTGTGTTGTGGGATGCATGTGCCCAAGACAGTAGCATGCCCCAGACTGGAAATTGCCTCATTCAATGGGATTTCTTGACCTCCCTGCTCAGTCTCTTGCTTCCTCACTGCAGAGGAGAAATGCCTTAAGTGAAACAGAGAAATGTGACTTTTAAACTCTCAGGACCATCAGAGATGGCAGAGATGGTATATTTATAAGACATACAGATTATTYAGAAAATGAATGTATTGCTCCTTCTTAATAATGATTGGTTATATGAGGTATATGATGTCACTTCTCTTTCTCTGCATTTGTGTTTTCTTTTTCTGGTAATAACGAAATGACAAACTCAAGTTGCTGCTTCTTGCAAGTGATTATTATTTAGGTGCATGGAGATAGATGGACTAGGGAAAACACCGTGCTATGAATCTTTGGGTGACATGATGCTGCCTAATGAAGGGCAGGCTTGTTAATGCTATATAGTAACGTCTTTATCCCACTTGGTTTCAGGTGTTAAGCCTATCAACAGGCACACATTACTCACTGATCCTTAAAAGGATCAATGGACTGTCCTATAAAAAGCAAAGAGGCAGCTTTGGAGAAGGCAGCTGTGATTGGGGCCTTAGTGCAGGTGGTTGCCTTCTTTTCAAGGAGATGGGTCCTGATGCTGAGTGAAGTTATCTTCCAGCTTATGAGGTAGATCCAACCCATAAAAAAAGCTATGTTATCCTACACAGACAGTTGGATCAGCTACAGCTGCTTGAAGTGCAGTTGTAACGTGATGGAGAACAAAGGAGGCTTTGAGTTTCTGCTAGGCAGGTCAGCACCTCCTTTGCAAGCAGCTTGAAGGGCTCCTCTCCATTCTCTTTCATTAACAGGTAAGTAGGATCCTCAGTTTTGGGGGAAAAAGGAATCTGCAACCTACATGGCTAGGGAATGGTCCGAAACCTTTCTGCTCCTTGGCTCTCTGTGAGTGCATCCAGGAGAACCAGTGGGTGAGTGATCTGAAGTCTGTGATGAGTCCTCATCACTTACTACCAGTACTTTCCATTCAGACCACTGTGTGAGTGTGGAGAAGCAGGATGAGGTAGGACAGATGGAGGGCACAAAAGCATGCCTGGGTCTTTCYTACTACTCTTTCTGGATGTGGTTGAGGCACTCTTAGGTAGCTGACAGCTGTGGGGAGGCTAAATCCTGTGCAGGATAAACATGATGCGAGCATCTCAACAAGCCTTGGATCCATAAGCCCATGGTGTAGCTCAAATGCCCATGATCTGTGCTTTCTGGAGGCCTGCATTGACAGAGTAACGAGGAGTCACCTGCAAGCCAGCTCCCTGCACAGAAAACTTCCCATGCAGATTTACTACCAGTTACCACCAGTCAGCAGAGGCATAGCAACTGATGTGTGCTATTCTCCTGATGTAATGTTTCAGCTGATCAACTATAACTCAATGTTAATGGCAATTTGACTGCCCACCTGTCTYTGTTTTCCTCACTGTTACTTCATCTGCCCTCTGTGGGCCAGGAAAACTCTAGGGCTTCCTCACACTAYGTTAGCACAAAAGAAAGCAGCGTTGGATGTCTCTGAGAAGTGGGAATGCAAAAATTGCACTGATTTAYGAGAATTGGAGTGAAGTGATAAGTGAAGTAATAGCTCCTTTTCCATGACGCTGCCCTGTGTTTTGTAACCTGCCTCATGGTCACCGGACGATTAGGACCTTTCTTGAACGCATGATTTCCCTTACCCTGAATGTTTACGATGGCTGGTTTCAATTATTTCTTTCCTTCACACTCTGTATTTCAACCTGCCTCGAATGAGCAATTCATCTACTCTATCAAATGACTTACCAAGATAGATTTCRCATCCAGGGCGAATATATTTTTCCTCCCCTCATAATTTCAAAATACTTTTTTTTTTTTTTAAATAATTCCACTTCCCTTGTCTTATTCCCAGGAAAACTTTACCCAAAATAGAGCTTTCCACCCATGCAAGGGATTTGGCATATTTTATGCACACTCTTCTTTTTGCTTAGTCTTTATTTTCCTCTCCTGTTGGGGTGGGACCCACAGAGGGCTCACAGCTGAGCTATGAGGGCTTGAAGAGGGATTTCTTGGAAGTGGCATCATGTGGGTGCTGCAGTGGGCAGGGAAACAGCTGTGTCCCTGTGATAAACCAAATGCCCAGGTGAGTTGAGGTCTGTGTCAGCAAAAAGTAGGATGAATATCCAGGCAAGGCCAAATGAGCATTCAGCAAAATTCATCTGCAGTTCATTGAGGCAACACGCCGGGAGAGTTCATGGGGAGTTTATCATGGGACCTGTTGAGGGTTAATGGCGAACAGAGCAGATTGAGCTGTGGGATTACTAAATAATGAACTTTTCTCTCCAATAAATTTGGCCCTGACTTATAAAAAATCAATAACATGTTACACCYCAGTCAATTTTTTTTCTTCTGGTGGTGGTGGGGAATGTGGGATCAGAGTAATCTTTAAACTACTCTTTCATATATATATATCTATATATATAGATAGATATTTTACCCTGACCATTTATATGAAAGGTCTGATGTGCYGCATTTATTGCGGCTTCATCACCTAGATAGATTTTTATGTGGGTGCCTGGCTATTGCTTTGTTTAATCATTCCTTTCTCTTCCTTCCCCAGTCCCTCACCTCCCTCCCTTTCTATGCTTTTTTTATGACACTATCACCAGCTTTGATCTACAGGAGAGTTTTTGTGTGATATAGGATGCTGGAGAGGTCAGGTCAGCTGGGACAGAGCCAAAAATATTAGCACTTTCTAACCACTGAAGAGAGAAATTGAAATAATAGTTAGCACTTATAAATTGGCAGATTTTCAACTGCAAGAGAAGGAAGGCTTTTGGTTTTATTTTCTTTCTAAGGTAAGAGGAGATGAGTTCAGTTCCTGGCTATAGAACAGACTTTCACTGTGATTTAGGCTATAGTTCCTGCATTATGTTTGGGCTAGAAGTGGGCAATGGACCACTGCTATCTCCTCAAATCCTGCTCCCTTGCAGCTCCATATGGAAGTGTCTCTCTCAAATGACCACAGGTACTACTCTGAGGTAGGACTAATTACCTAGCTTATGAAGTGGTTTGCTTCTAGGACCCAAGCTAATGCCATGCATGGTTCTGAACAGGCATGCTCRGTAAGTTCTGGTGAGGTGCTGTGACACTTGGGTAAACACCTCAAGATTTTCTTGTGCCTCAGTTTCTTGTGACTGGACATGTTTTAGCACAGGTTTATACCGCTCCTTCTGCTAAAGGCATGTTTTCCCCTTCAGACCACTTGTGGATACATGTAGTTACAGCTGTGAGAGTCTGGCAGGTCACCTTGGGGAAATGGAGAATATCTTCACACTCTTCGGTGCCAGRTCTGTCYGTACTACCCAGGACTCAAAGCCTAWCAAAAGCACTTCTTCGGCAGAACAGGATCAGCTTAGCAGCCCAGGAAGTCCCATCCACATTCCTTTTCTCTTGACATAYGGAGAAAAATAACTTAGATATGATGGAGGAATTCTCCAAGTCATTGGGAGGTCCTCTTGTGGGTTTTTGCTGAGGAAGCGTAGAGCAAGAGCCTACCCAGCTGCAGCAATGGGAAATGGCCCAGAYAGGCATTGGATTTACAGTATGCCTTTTTGCATCCAGGACACCTGAGGGAAGCAAACTGGGAATGGAGATATTCCTGAAGGTGAGGAAGAGAGCGAATTCAGCTGTCAGACTAACTGAAGGGAGCTGGATGTAGAAAGTAAATTTCCTACTGCTATCAGGGGACATCCAGCACCATCCTGCAGCCTAGAAACCTCATCCTTCAGCTCTGGCAACATCTTCCCTTCGTGCCTCTGATTTTCTTCCCTTTTCCCTTAGAGGCAAATATGAGCTCTGGATGTGAGTTCACAAATTCTTTTTCAGTGAGAAACATTACCCACATATTCAGGCCCAGGAATATTCACCGGTTCTTTTGAGGAGACATCTAGTAGATCCAAAGCTGAAGTTTTCCCTTCTTCTACTGTCCACACTTGACTGCATGCAAACATCAGAGGACCAGAGGTCTTTCCTGTTCTGCTCAACCTTCTCCACATGACAGGTGTCTGACACATGCCTTCTCTGAGTGGTGGAAGAGACACGTAATGTAGAAGACAAAATTTCTAYATTGCTTCTGAGTCTTCTATGGGAGCTGATTGTCCTGAATGATTGTCTCTGGCCCTGGAGGTTGATTGGGTGTAGTGTAATGTTGGGAAGCCAACACAGAAAGGTGCTGTTTCCAGGACTTTCTCCTCTAAGGTGCCATTCACTGCTGCAATGCTAGGTAAAACCAGGAGAAGAAGGAACAGGAGAGTTAAGATGAGGCAAGGATGGAGAATGTAACAGCACAATAACTGCCACAGTAAATGCAGTTCCCGCTGGATGGAGGCAGCACCTCCAATTTCACCCAAGTTCTACTGGCCCCTTCTGCAATGATCAGCCCTAAAAAAAAGCTGGGGCACGTGTGTGTGCTGACTTGTAGCACATGAGGGCAAATACCTCTATTTCCATAAGATGACCTTCAGGCTAGGATTTTGCCACATGGAAATCTCTTTACTCAGGTAGCTTTCACTTGCCAATGACTTAGGTGAAGGTCCAGATGCCCTATTTTAGCCTTACCTAAAGGACTCAGATGCCCTGTATCCAGCTCAAGGCATTGACTGCAGCACCAGGGCTGGCGCTGGGCATGCACAGAGCATACAAGCAACTCCAGTAGCAGATGCCAGGAGACATCTCTCTGACTGCAGTTCTGYTTTGTGCTGCAGCAGGGAGAGAGACAGATATGGGGGGAACACGGAATTTCTGGACTAGAGATTTCTCTAGAGGACAGTTAGTCCTCTGTTTCCCATTTCCTCTCTGGAGCAACAGACAGACTTGGTGGTTCTTCTCTTATCCTTCCAGCWTTCATTCCTCTCCCTGTGGCAGTTTCAATCCTGACCTTAGTCTCTCATCTGTAGAAGGGCACAATTGAGTGGGCTTTCACTGTGGAGAAAACTTGAGCCAAAGCTGGTCAGGGGATAGGCTGAGAGCTAGACATTTGATTTCAACTCCTCACTTTCTTGGGAGAAATAGTGCAAACAACATTCATGAATATTACTGCTATGCTTAGAAAGCTAAATGTGGTGAATTTGAATCATCAGTTACCATTACRTACCTCATTATTCTGCCCAAGAACACTAAAACAAGATCTCTGCCTCACTTCTTTCATCTTGAAACCTACCCAGCRTCTAAGTGTCTTCAGGCTTTCATTTGGTGTTGTTGGCTGCAATGGTTGCATCTCTGATGCTTTCCCTTGAGACTCTCAGTAGAAGAGAGAAAGATAACAAAAGCAAAACCCTTCAATGTAGCTAAGTAAATGCTTACATTGTCCCAGGCATAAATTTAAATTCTAGACATGTATTGMCAGGATTTCAGCTTTGCTGTTACCTTGGGCATTTTTTTTAAGCTGTCCRTTTGTTCTTCAAGAGGCCAACATACAGGACTGAGAATGAAATCCCAAGTAGAAGGTCCCATTCCTCATTTGAACTCTGTGAMCTTCAGCAAGTCAATCAACTACTTCACAGCTTTGTTTTCCTCCCRCATAAAATGATAGGAAAAATCCAGATGCCTTGCAGTGAGTAGAGGAGTCTTCACATCATGGAGTAAGGACTTTGACTGTTCTGACAGATGTTATGAAGTAGTGTAGACATACAGCTGTATTGTGCATCTGTGCTCACAGTGTATTGCCCTAAAATGGGTGAAACCAGAACGGTTTTGCATATGCATGTCCTGTTTAGCTTTCCAGATCYTATACAACCTCAGAGAAGGTTTCACAGCTCAAGGAGGAGGGWTTCTACAACCAAGTGGCCTTCAGTGTCTATGACTTTGCTGTAGCAGTGTCTTTGGGTGGGTCCAAGACAGCAGAGGTGCAGATAAACRGGAAAACAAGATCTTGTGGATAATTGCCCCGAAACCTGTAAAGCTGGATTAGCCACTGCTGAGGATGGGCTGAGGGTGTGTGTGGGATCATAACAGCTGCTAAGGAATAGACTTCCAGTAGCATTGGCTGCTCTCCTTACTCCTTTCCCTGGTAGCAGGGACAGCAGAAAGTAATCACAAGCCCAGATCTTCAGAGATTTCCCTGGATCTCTTCCAGCTCTCTCTCTTTCCCTTTTCTCTGTCCATGAAACCTAAGCCTTGGTCAAACCATGGCTCTTTCCCTTTCAGGTAAAAAAAMCAGTTATACTTGATGTTGCTCTCAAAACGTCCTCCAAAAAAAGCTGTGAATAAAATGCAAAAGGAAGGTGATAAGGAGCACCACAAAAATAGCATAAAGACCTCTTCTGCCCCTGGGTACCGTTCGTATCAGTGGGCCTACGTGGGCCTGGCCTCTTTTCTGGTTCTATACGTGTTATTATGAACTTCTTGAGTGATGTCTTCCCAACAAGTGCACTGTAGCTAGCGCTGGGCCAGCATTGCCAAGGGATACTTGGTCCCTGCTGCTGTGTTAGAGGGAGATGACCAAACATATCCTATCCAAGGACACAAAGCTGTTGTCCCATGAACCAACACTGAGTAGCTGATTTTGGCATTGCTGTGGGAAGCAGCTAGAAGGATAACCTCTGTCCTTAGGGTGTCAAAAGCCAAGGATGCTGAGAAGTTTCTGGCTTTATAATGCAGGTTATTTCATAGCTCTGTGCAGGTTTGTGAGTGGGTGAGAGCCACCGGTCACGGGCAAGATAACTCTCCTAAAGGTCAGCCAGCATCAGCCAGTGGGGCTGCTCATTTACATGAAGGAGWGTGTGTGATAGCTATTGGCTAGGCATTCATCCTACTGTTGATTCTTCTTCCAGAGGGCTCCCCTGGTTCATCTGCTGATGGGCAAGTTTCAGCAAGGTTTCCAATCCAGTGCCTACATAATTACGGAACGTCCTTCAGAACATGTTGAAAAACAAATCAATGGACACTAAAAATCAATGTTTGTGGCTCTCTTAACCCTTTATTTCATACAATATCATTAGCGACGACTTACAGCGTTCCTTAAAATCCTCTGGAAATTTAGACAGGCTTTTATGACAACTATCTGTGCTTAGCTGTCTCCTTTTTCTCCTRATCGCAGTTATTACTTTTTGGGGAGGAAGGTCTATTGCCATTATAAAATGGCCTAAATATGATTCTCTTCCTTCTAGTGTCATACTGTCTTCATTTATTTAGAAATCTTGACAAAATGCAAACAGTCATTGCTCATTAAAATGCCATCATGCAGGAATGCAGCGACAGTTAGTAGAGGATGTTTTGGAGTTCTTTCTGACCTTTGCATGGAGAATTCTTTGCAGAGTTCAGAAGGTGCCTCCACTCCAGAGTGACACCTTAGTCAGCTAAGGAGCTTCCAATATACTTAGGATTGCCAGTGGACACGAGTACTGAAGGTTGCTTTTGGTATTTATGACCTGAGCTTTGTTCATCAAGTTTGATCACCACCTGAGTTGTTTTTTTTCTCTGTGGTTCTTGTTTCATGAGGTAGGCTCAAATGAATTCCACACAAAACCCAGGCAAATTAGTATGGACTTTCAAGAGAAATTTTAAATCTGCTCTTGAGTATGACAAAAGAAAAAAAAAAAAACAGACTGTAAGGGGTGGTTAACAAAATGCACATACTATGAGATATCCCTACTGTCTTTCCTGGGAAAAGTTAATCCCTTCCACCTTCCCTAAGGACCATCCTGATACTAGAGTATCTCACAACCTCTTAGATCAATTTTCAAACTCAATAGGTCTCCTTTCATTTTTGATGACTAGTCTCATCATGATATCTTCTGACTCATGTATGAAAGACCAATGAAACATCATTGGTGCTTTCTTCACTATTCTTCAGGGAAACTCAGGTTTCCCAGCAAAAAGCTACATCATCTGGTTGTTACTGGTCTTGTGTCTTCTCTTCTCTTTATACGCCCATTTGTTTTTCCGTTTGTTGTTTTTCTTCTAGAAAAAGTAGGATCCAACTTTATCTTCAGACTCTTCTGAATAATTCTTTTCCTCTCCCTCCTCAATAAAAAGGAAGATCAATTATTATTCCCTTTGCAGCTTCCTGAAAGATTATCAGAGAGAGCAGACGATGGTACAAAAATTATTGTTAAAGAGAAAACCAAACAGATTTCTTAAAAGTTTTCAGTTCCTTTTCTTTTTCCTTCCTTCCTTCCTTCCTTCCTTCTTTTGYTTTCTTTTCTTCTTTCCTTCCTTTTTTATTTTTTCTTTCTTTCTCTTTCTTTCTTTCTCATTGTATCTTTAACATCATATTTTGTATTAAGGCTTGTATTTTCTTTTTACTGTGGTTGTTATCTCTGAAACATGCTAAACACACACACTGTACAGAAGACTGAAAAATTTCAAGGTTGACTTATTACTCAGTGTGACTACTCCTACTCCATCTTTCTCTCTCTCCTGTCCCTCCTTAAAACTTACCTCTACAGAGTCACCAACAAAAAGTCATTTCTCAAAGAATAACATGTGGCCATGAGAGACTAACCAGAASTTCCTGGGACCACTGGTGAGTCTGCCTCTGAGTGCACTTGGTGATGTTGCTTTGTAGGATACATATAATAGGCTCGGATWCACAACTCAGTTCCTATGGCTTGCTGTGTTCCCCCATGTCAGGGGGACTTGGTGAACTGTCATCATTAGAACCGTCCGATTAAAGCATCACGGTGGTTGGAAAACAGCAACAATGGACCTGTGGAAACACCTCCTGTCACCAATGCCCACAGCTCTTTGCTGGATTTGCCATCCAAGAACCAGTTCTTATCTGGCCTCCAATGCTGTACTCCAACCCAGGCATGGCCGTTACATGTGTGTGTGGGGGGGTTGCCAACCTGAGAAAACCAGCAGCCATGCAGCAATAACTGCTAATTGACCGAGAGCCATTGTTGCAGTGCCAACAAGAGCAAAAGAACAAGCAGCTGGCTTTGCCATCTGTGCTTATTTAAAYGCAGCTAAAAGAAACTCCTCCCCAGAGTTCCCAGCTGTGAGAATAGGTAATGTATCCAACAATAACTTGGGGTTGCATGTTGGCTGGGTCTGTGATTCCTGGTCACTCAGACATGTCAAGCCATCAGTAAATGATGTTTTAAGCTTCCCATCCCCAGCTTTGTAGTAGRCAACGGTGATGGGCTCTGATGAACACAGTCCTCCACTTAACTGTGCAGCTTTGAGTTATTTCTAGTCCTGTTTACATTTCACCATAAATATGAGACCAGGTGTTCTRAAATCACTCAGTACTTAAGGTACTTGCAAGAGCTCTGCTGTGTTTTGTCTCTCTGCCTGGCTGAGCATAACGAGTAAAACTTTGTAATGCTTCACCTGAGAGTTCTGGGACATATGAATGTAAAAGACCACCTAGGGAGTCTTGTCCCTCACAGTCCCAGGGGTCACAAATGAGGGATCACTAATGWCTAGCCACTCTATCCCCAAAACAAAACAAATTAAAAGCCTATGAAGTCCTTTTTTCAAGGAGTTTCACATGGTACAACRAGGCGAGATAGAAGGGATTCCCAATGTGCTAGGATTCTGCTATGACTTGGAAAGGTGGGCTGTGAAAGACAACGTCTGTAGTATGTTCCCATCTAGTCATAACACCATGAAGCTAAATATCCAAACTGACTCTTTTGATGATAAAAGACAGGACCTATTACATCTAATGCAGTTGTGTAGTCCAAGCTACTTAAGGTCTGCAGGAGGTAGGCTGGTCTTACCCAGCAACTCAAATAGGGCCAGAGCAAGGGCTTGAACCCTGGTCTGAAACCATGCAGAATTGTTTCTCCCTAGCATAGGTTTATTCAAATAGCACTCATACTAGCACATAGCCTCAATGAGACCTGGGAACAAGCCACATACCAGGGACTACTCCTAGAAGGCAAAATAAACACAGCCACCTTGTTTGGGGGGAGGCRGAAAAGGGAAGAGAGCTCAGCCATGTGGTTCTGAGCTATATTATGCTACTTCCCCTTTTGGGCCAGAGAAGGTATTCTGTCCATTTTATTTGCTAATATTGATGTAAGCTCAGAGAAGTGAGATGAACCGCAACCTGGAGATACTGATCATTTCTCACTGACTCCAAAGGGAGCCCAGGGACCAGGCTGTACTGGATGCTGGACTCTCATCTGGTTAATGTTACAAGAGACGCATTGAGGCATCTTGAGTTGTTCCTTTGCTCTCCCATGACTGTCGACATGGCTGCTATTTTGAGTTCAGTGCCTTGTGCCTRCAGAGACTCAATCCTTTGTAGTTGCTGCCTGTCCAAGTCATCAGATAGATAAGTCCAGAGAACCCCTCTTTCTTTCTAGGATCTGGAGAAAGTGGTACTTGTTCTTGCATAGCGTGTGCCATCCTGGAATGACGGTTCAATGTTTATTTCCTGTTCACGACTGCAGTTTCCCTGGCAGAAAATGCACAGCCAATCTTGATCAATCTTGACAGAGATGAGAAACTTTGAACTCACTAATTGGTGACTGTCCCAGGGAAGCAATTGCATTTTTGTGTGTGTGTGATTTTTCAATTCACCATGTCTGCATCTCTGCTCTGCTCTAAGTCCCCTGCAGCTCAGACATAAGATTCTGCCAAAACATTTTTTTTTTCACAAGGCAGCAAATCCACTCTTCCCTTTTTCCTTCTCTTCTCTCTCTTTGAGTTTTCCAGAACAAGTGTCAGGAGATGTTCATTTAACACCTAAGGYTTCATTTTGATTCTAGAGGGCACCCACCACCACCAGTGCAAATCAGATCCTCAGTGAGGGGAGCCCAGGCCTCCAAAACCTGACCTGAAGAAGTGTTTGGCTGTTCCCTTGGCCCTTGTAAAATCTGGAAGCCTTTGGGTTATGTAGTACTGACTCACGGTCTCACACTATTTCTGTGCAGGGGTTACCCACTATCAACAAGATGTATTTAACGACTGAGAAGCAAATACATAGAAACAGCCAACTAAAGCATAGATATATATATAATAAAGCATCCTGTGAAYGTTAAACAAAATTCTGTTTGCTGGGGAATATCCAAAAAAGGGACCAGCTATACATATCTACACATTTCTACCTCACTGTGTGTCCCTGGAAGTCCAGAAATCAAGGCCATCTGTAGGTTCAGCATGCTTTGTGATAGACAACAGACAAAAAGAGGAAAAGTAAGCATTAATCTTTACTGTGTGCTATATTTCCAACAGAGATCCCCACAAGCAATGAATCCAGTAGTCTGATACATCAGAAGATGACTGTCTGGAGATATCAGCCTCAAAAAGAGAGAGAAACAAAAAATAATCATGTGTTTGACTAAAGACTGTGTCTCTGTGTGCACTGAACTTGGTGCTCTTTTAGCACCTGGCCCCAGATACGTCTCTTTCCACAACAGTAATTAGGCATAGGCTTAAGGCTACCAGGCACAGTCATTTCACTGATGTATCWTCTCAGCTTAGAGATGTCCAACTCTTGTGATGGACTCAACTCTGCTGCCCCTGCACATCTACTAACCTTCACTTTTCTCACAGAGAGTTTGAAAAATAGCTATGTGTGCAGGTCTCAAACAAAGGCACTTTAGGACCGCAAATTCTTACTTCAATACTTCTCCACCTGGCCTAGAAGGAGACATGAGATTTCATGTCCAGCTCATGAAARGCACCAAAAGGTGTCTGGGACATCTTGATACCACATGCAGGAAAACAGGTAGCACAATGTAGACAGCCAAGGGCTGATGCCTGTAGGGACAGGGCAGTTTGCATGGCTTTGGTGATTGTAGAGTGTTATCAGAATTGACAGTAAATGTCATTGTAGATGTAGCCAGACTGGTGTGTGAGCATAACAAGGCAGAACCAAGATGGTCAGCCTGGCAGGCATGTCCTGAAAGCAGAAGGGTCAAACCTCCTAGAGGTAATTGTGAGAGAGCAACCTTGCTGCAAACGATTTTCCCAGTGAAGCTCTTACCTCTGCATCTCCACAGCTGGTCAGTCATCTCTGCAGTCTGCTGGGGGTAGACAGGTAGAGGAGAAAGACGTGTACATGCTCTGTCCTGAAGGCTTAGCCATTACTTTTTCTCATTTGTTTGATTTCCTATTTACAGTAAAGGTCATTCTACCAGAAAGTGTTGGGTGGCATTTCGGGGTTTCCTTTTCATGGGGAAAATGTAACATTACATGTTACATTGTATGTTAGACTACATACAGTAAATATGTCTCAGTATTTACTCTACATCCATATACCCAACACATACTGAAGTAAGAAAGCATTTTTGAAGCGATGGAAGGAAAGCTGATAATAGTATGTGTTTTTTATATAATTCAGGCACAACTATCTGTCAACAGAGCAAGGTAATTATCCCAATAAGATTTCATGAAACGAGAAAATATCATGGATTTTATAAACCTTATTAACATGCAGAGCGAATGCAAAACAACAAAAGGAGTCTTAAAACAAAATGTTATGTTAAAATCAATATTGATTGCCACGGATAAGTGTTATATGAGGCAGTAAAACTCCATAAAATTCCTTCCCAAAACAAGGCTATAGACAAACTGAAGGAGAGTAAAGTAGAGAGTAAAGTGATTATCTTCACAAATCAGGGAAGGAGCATCATGATGCTGATTTGTTCTAACAGCAACATGCTCTCCCCAAAATGTTCCTCCTCTTTTCCTTCTCCTGCTCCCTACAACAAGCCCAAATAATAGCCCATTTCTGAATGCACCATAATGGCGCCTTCAGGGATGGGATTAGAGTAAGTATCAATTTGGAAATTAGCAGCCCGGTTCAACGAGCAACATACCAGCCCTGCAGGCGCAAAGAGTGATTTGAAATTTGCACATGTGCTGCCGCACCAGACGCTGCTCTCATTACCCTTTTCCCTTCTCCTCCGTGCAAACTCTTCCCACAGGCAGGCTGTTTCACACCAGCTCCTTGACAGCAGCCGTCACCACTGCACGGATGCAGAGACAGTTGCCAGGGTGTGCTAGTGCAGTCCTCCAACTGTCAGCCTCCCCTACAGCCTTCCCAAAATTATACATCTGTGAGCCCCAGAGCGAGGGGGCCTCTGGCACTTGAGGTCAGATCTACATGATGCTGTGACAAAGTCAGGAATGGAGCTTGCTTGTGCAAGCACTGTTTGCACTGAGCATCTGTCCTTGCAGGATCAGGCTCCAGAGCAGCAAGTCTTCACTAGAAAGCAGTTGATCCAGGGCTGTCTGGTGAATCCTGTCTGGTGGTGGTTTGCAAACATTCCCAGACTTTGCTTTTGAGACTGTAGCCCCTCCTGCCTACGTATTTCCATTATGCTCAACCAGTTTTTTAGCCACAAAGCCTGTTTGAGCATTGAAGCCTGCCACTTCTGTGTGTCATGCATGAAGTCCTCATCTCTCTAGGGTGAGGGGAAGCTATGCTGTCTGCAGCTAGCAGGATTTCACCCTTGGGCTCCTCATTAAGCAGAGAAGGGCAAAGTGGAGCTGTAAGGACAGCCAGCCATCACCATAGATCCCCAGGTCTCCTGCATTGAGTGCAGATTCCCACAGCAGGGCCCTGTACTTCACAGCCAGGCCCCCCACCAGCAATGCAGTGCCATAGCCTCTTCTTCCTCTTTGTAACTTGACATGCCAGATGTGGTCGACCAGCCCGATCTGCGATCCTGACGAGCAATATGTGCTATGTGCAGTCATGAGAAGAAGAGAGGCTGTGCCTTTGCACTGTGGCTGGAGGAGCGATTCCTTGCAAAACTCACCATCCAAGGGAGTTGCAGAATGGCCACCCAAAACCATGTTGCCTCCTCCACCAGCAGACAACGTGGGGGGGTCCCTTTGCCGGGAGGGATGTCGTGTTTGGGAACAGAAAAGCTTGAGAATTACTCTCCTGACCTCACCTCTTGTTGTCATTCACCACAGTTCGGATAAACACGCTCCTGCCTCTGCCTTCTTTGCTAGAGTTACTTCCTGAGCATCTCAGAAAGATCTAGTGATGTCAAAAAAAGGACTTGTAAGACTTCCACAGATGCACTCAATGCACATGCTCTCTGGGATAGCTGAGGCCAGGTAAATGGCTGGATTAAAGCAGGTTTTGAATAAGGCAAAGGCCTTCCTAGATCAAGGCTGCGATTCCTCTCCAGAGTGGAGGAGGTTGGTGCATTAGTAAGACAGAGAATATGGTCTACASTCAAGAACACAGAGAACTGGGGTAGGGAGAAGAAGATAAATTCAGGGAAACTCAAGCAGCTTCTGGGGATACCTGGGAGAGCTGGGGATTGGACATGGTGAGCTGAGAGCATCCTAGGTCGTACTGTGCTGTTACGAGTAATCAGCCAGCCATATCTACAATTAGAGAGCTGGAAGTTTCTCGCATGGAAGAATAAAGGAGCTAACTATTTATAGCTCAACCTGAATTAACAAATAAGTGTGGAAAATGAGAGAACTGCCAACAATCAGTTTTAGTGTGTAAATTCTCTGTAGGGAAAAAATAGCACAAGTGGTCAAAAGCATGGTCAAGCCAATATACCCCGTTCACCTCCAAAGGGCATTTCAGCTACCCTGTCTTTTACCTTCTATCTCTGTTTGTAATAGCATCCCATTTAGAAAAGAACAGAAAATGACTCAACTTCTTAGTGACTCTTGATGTTTCAGATGTTTCAGGCTGATGTTGTGTCATCAGTCAGAGCCAGTAGCACTCTAGTGCCAGATGGGACAACTGAAAAGGAAATGTAGTCAAACCCACCCATTTTTGTGAAGTAATTTTAGCTTAAAAAATTCCCCTCTGTTTCAGTGGGAGTTTGCCTGGGATGCAATCAGAGGAAGCACTGGAAACAAGCGGTGTTTCCACCTGGCCTCCTGATCTAGAAAACCTATGACAAAAAAAATACATGCAAGTAAAATAATCCTTGGATCAGAACAAAACCCATGATCCCTGCAGACACATTGATGTGCATAGAAATATACACCCACATACATACACACACCCACACAAATCTCCACCACTGATCAGTTACATTATGAGTGACATATAATTCATTGCATGTAGCCCTAAAGAATGGGCTCTGACCAAAAAGCCCAGTCCTGAAACCATGGCAGGGATATGAAAGCAGTGGTATTTGGGTGATTTTAACAAACATAGGGCTCCAGTTCTAGAGCATCAGCTCTTTCACTCTCTGGAGATGTAGGAGGAAAGTATTTTGCCATTTTTAAGAWAAAAATGACTTTCTGTTTTAATACTTAAGTTTTCATCCTGACTCAGAACAGGAGCGAATAGGAAACATCAGAAATTCTTCCAGGATAGAAATTCCATTTTTTTTTCCCATTGTTCTTTTGTGTCCTATCCTCTTCTACATGAAGTTTCTCATCAGGAATGCTGAATTTTCAAGGGAGTTTTTTCACCCAGGCCTTTAATAGCATCATTGTTCTTAAGATGAARAGCATTTCATTAGAACATCTTCCTCATCCTCAGTCTACTGAACCAGCTCTTTGCTAAACTAAACAATAGCCAACAGCTCTCATTCCTCTTGCCACCCTGTCAAGCAAAACAATGTTTTTCAGCCACTACAAACCTCAGCACTGGAAAGCTTTGTTTAATCTGGGACTASCATAGGTCATTGGCTAGCAATGCTATGAGAGCTTAAACATTGTTTACAGCTTTCCTATCTGCATTAATATGCAGAATTAATGCAGCGTACACAGAATTCGCTCAAAGGCTCTTGCTATATTTTTAGTTTTGTCTTTTGCTTATTGAAATTATGGCTTGTGTCTAACCACCAGTGACACTATGAAATGTAACTAGAATTTCTCTTTTTTAATTTATTGTTGTTATCTTTTTTCCCTTAAATTTGCAACATTTGGGGAAAATTCTCTTTCCTGAATCAAGTGGAAGGTTTTATTTCTTCCTGAACTGYGAGCCATCATGGATATATCATAGAAGATTTTTATTGTCATTCCCTCAAGATGAATGAGTTATCATCCAACCAACTCATCCTCATTGATGAGGTCCATGTGTGGTTGGAATTGCTTACTACTGAGGAAGGCCAAAAGTGGGAGGAAGCCAGTGGGCAAAGTCTGAACGATGTATCAGACCGTGCGGGAAATGAGCTGAGCATTAGCACAAGAGGCTCTGACTCTACTGGAGCTGGTACAGCCCTTCTGTGCCTCAGATTTGATGTCCATGGTTGGTCAGGGGTGTAATTACTGAAAAAAAAAAAAAAAAAAAAACCCACACTAAATAACTCAGTTCTTTGAAACATTTTCCCTACTCTGGGCAACTACCCATCACCAGCTTGCAGCTGGGAGGTTGTCATTGCAGAGCTAGTCGGTCCACAGCCAGAGCAATTTCCAGCTCACGACACTGATGTGAGGRCAAGACTAAAGCAAGGAATGCAACAAGGAATAAGGAAGAAAGGAAGAGGTGGGCAGTGCCATCATCTTGTCCTGATCCTTCTCCCTTTGAAGCAAAGCCTGCCAACACTGTAAGCTTTACCAGGCAGATGCTGTTACTCAGTACTATGTTTTAGACAGTCAAATCACAACTGAACCCTGATCCTGACTCTAGCGCCTCACAGAGATAAATTAATAATAATAAATAATTTTAGAGATAACACTAGTGATGTGCTCTGGAGAAGTTTTCACTAGCAGCAGTATTTCTCTCTGTGACTGGCAGCTAATGTGTTGCAACCGATGCCTTACGAAATGAACACTGCAGTGTTACTGGGAAGGGATGGGTGAGTATTTCTCTGTCCGAGTGCTCTGGGTCAAATGCTGATCTCACACAGCGTGTCACAAGCCTGGCCTGAAATGCCAAACCCTGTGCTGGGGGAGAGGGGTGAGCAGGCCAGGTCATGTCTGGTTTTTAAAAGGATTGCTTGTGACTTACTCCATCCAGCACTTTGGACTGGGAGGACCCAAACAATCCTTCTGTTCATTCTCCKGCAGAGTGGTATTTTCGGGAAGACAAGGGTCTGGTATTAACTTTCTTGCATCTGATTTTTTTTTTTCCTTTTCTCCTCAATTTGTTTCTTTAGAAATGCACTCAGCTTGCATAGTTGAAGGAAGGGAGGGCAGGATTCATTGATGTTCAAGTCCAGACCAGTATCTGGATCAAAGTGGCAGCAGTATCCTTAGATCAACTCTATTTCTCCTGCACTGTGCTTCTAGCTGAGACTGCAGATATCGTGGGTTTTGCATTCACTGCTCCTTCAGCACAAGGAACCCCCCAAGAAGGACATCTCCATGCATGGGAGCAGCAAGGGCACTGTGATCTTTTAGTAGCGTCACTCTCTCAACCCTGCTGCATCAGGAGTGCCACAAAACAATATCCCATAAGAAAACCCCTACACAAAGCAGATATTCTGGAGGGGTCCAGATCTGCAAGCTGCTTCTGTGCCCAATGCAGTTGTGACCGTAAGGAGCAATTTGTATCACCTACTGCACAAGGCAGCTAGACCTTGTCTCTCTATGCAAGGGTGAGAGAAGTAGTTGTAGCACGTAAGATAACCTCCTRTAGATGCCAGAGGTTATTCTATCCTTAGGATAGAATAAGGATGCAGCTTTTACAGAATAGGTGCTTTATGCTGATTGCCTCTCTTGACCTTACATAGCACAGTACTCACAGCAATGTCTCTATTAGCAATATTCATCCTCAGCTCCCTTTATAGTCAATGGCACTTCTATGGCATGATTCATCCCACCTAAATTAGACCAAACGAATCACTCTCTAGGAGCGCAGATTTCTCTCTGCTGATTGCCAGGTGAGCCAAAGGTGGCTAAGTCAGGCACAGCTGTTTGTACCCTGCACGTCTAAGGTTAGGGGAGATGAATCCTCTCGCCTCCTGTYAGGGCTGAAGAGAAGTTAAGATTGCTGATAACCTTTTAAACACAGAATCATAGAATCATGTGGAACTGGTACAGGCAGGATATAACTGRGCTGAGTCATAACATCTGTGCCTGACCTGGAGAGGAGGGGATCTATCCCTCAATGTCAGGGCATGGAGAACCTCTCTTCTCCTGTGTTGTCCTGTCACATCTCACCTGGGAACTGCGATTTGCAGAGAAAATCCCAATACCTTTAACCCTGCCTCTTTGCACACTAGAGGAAAGAATGTTAAACCTCAGTCTCTCTCATAGATTTTTAGCTGTCTTCTGACATTTCATTGGAGACAGCATGCTTTGGGGACCCTATTATTTTAAATTTCTCTTTTTCCCTTCATCAAGTCAATAATTCTACTATGGAATAGTGATTCAATTTCTAAATCTTATCGTTTTCTTCTCAGTGTGTGTTTGCTAATCAGTTTCACAAACCACTGCATGAAGAGTGTGGAGAACGCCTTCTCCTCTCTTTGTTTGGGTCTTTCCCCAGAAACTAGACCAACCCATTTTTTTCCWGGTGGACTGTAGCTCATGTTAGACACCCAGTGCAACACGCCATTTACATGGGGCATACGGGACCACTAGCCACCATCTCTGGTCACTCATTCCATCCAAGCATGAATAAGAAGGCATCATCTAATAGTTGCTAATGCTTCATGATAATTGGTTGGAGAATCTCAGGTGATTCCTCAGTTAACAGCTCAAGGAAAGGATGAGGATTAGAGCAATTGAATTACCATAAAGGCACAGCTCTTGTCTCCAACTCAGAACAACTCATGAGCAAATCATAGTAGTCAAGCAACTCATATGTATCATCCCCCAACTTTATTCAGTTTAGAAGACTTTTTTAAGTTGGTGAAACTGAAACACAGATTTGTAAATGCACTCAGSTGCCTGAAGATGCAGAGATGCCTACTGGGACTTGCAAAAGTACCTGTTTCTGAGTGTCTCGATAGGCATCTCTTACATGCCCCCGGAAAGCTGCTCCAGAAACACTAGAGATACATTAACAAAGCTAAAGTCCTCCAACCAGGGAGAAATCTCTGTCATTCTGGCCATCTGGTACAAATCAGTTCATCCGCACACTGTGGGAAGCCTAGCCCCCTGGAGTGGTTCTTTTCCTTTAGGACCTTGTGACTAGTACATAAYTATTATTTTTGAATGTATATCTATGTTTTTAGATCAAAGGACCCCAAATAAAAAAAGGAACTCTGTTGCAGCTGGCCTTATTGCACTACACTGAAGGTAGGTATTGCCTGCCTTTAGGTATACTGGGGTATATATATATGTGGGAGTTTAGAGAATCTAGATCTTGACAGGATGATGCTGAGGACTAGGCGGCTTAGATTAAGCCGTACTGATCACAGGGCATTCTTCCTAGAATGAAATATCACCAGAACTGTGCTCAGGTTTAGTTTCAGAATTTGTTTTCTCCTGAATGGAGTTGGAAATGGACTAATGATGGTACACTGTGGATGATCAAGGGAATAAGCAGCAGAGAATTCACTCACTGGGCAACACAGATGCAACATAAAACTCAGATTAAAAAAAAATAGAAAAAAAAATGAGAGCTGAGACCCTCAGAGCCTTTAAAGGATGGYAGCTCCCTCAGCACTGCAGGTCGGATATTCAAATTGGTCTAGCCACATCCTAAGCCTGTGCACTTTGGTATCAAAAAAGGGGAGGAGAGGAAAGAAAGGAATTGCCACTGACTGTAGTGAGAGGAGAATTCAATCAATACTGAGAGTATTTGGAAATTATCCTTCCTTTCTCCCCCCACACTGGATGTGTCCAGMAAGACCTCATGATTCCTGCCACAGAGACATCAGATCGTGTCAATGTTTCTATGCCTTGATGCTGGCAAGACAGGTTATCTTTGTTGCCTATGACAAAACACCACTAAAAGCAATTTGCAGACAAAACCTTACTCAAGTACAACAGACCAAGCGTGTGCAATTAGCAACCTGGTAAGTTCAAAGGCATTTAGTTCCCTACCAAAATATTCCATTCACTGTGCTCACTATTATGAGAGCACTTTGCTCCCTGAGAACTCTTCTGTATCCAACAACCAATATAATGAATCTTTTGTGCATTTTAGTATAACAAGAAATGGATTTGTAATTTTTCTTCAGAGTTCCAAGTGCTGAGGAGTTTTATTCTTTAGGATAAAACAGGTGATACACTCAGGTCTCCAAAAATCCCCAGATGATGGGAATAAATAAAACTTATCCCCAGAATATATAGAAGGAAAGATATCCAACCAGGCGAAAGGAATAATGCCTGGTGGTGTTGTAAGAACAAGGCCAAACTGATGCTGGATAACAGCTGCTCYGCTACTTGCAGCAGTGATCTACTGTTTCACAAGATGCTGAGCTGCCTAGACTGCTGCTGTCCCAAGGAAGGATTCCCACATATCGGTCTGTATATGTAATCTATATATCACAGACTCCAGTCTATATAAGTTTGTTGTAGATGCCTGTCCATGACTTGGACACTACCAGTCCAAGACAACTGGATCCTATAAACTACTAGTATTTTTGTCAAACCTGTTAATTTCAGAATCAACAAAAACTAGACCTAGACAACTAAAACGAGCCCATAGGCTTTTCAGAAGCTATCTGGTGAGCATTCAAGAATCACAAAGCAGATTTTGGCAATGAATAGGAGTTTTTCCCTGCCCTTGGGACTACATCTCATGTATCATAGCAGAASGGTGTCAGGGAAAGTACCTATCCAGAAAAGCATACAGTCTTGCTACAGAAAGGTTGATAAGTATTGGTAAGTTTGCTAACCAAAAAAGCAAGCACAATTACCAGTGAAACCTATTCTGAAAGAAAGGCATTGGACCAGGACCTTGAATCTGAGACTGTACATGGTTTTCAAAGTGATGCTGAACTCTATACTCTGAAGAATGTTTCTTGCTCTGAAGATTAACCAAGGGCAACCTGCCCCTCATGCTTCAATAAATAGTAAAAAATGTCCGAGAGGACATTTGCTGCCAACTCCTGTGGATGATAAWGCACAACTTATGAGATGCCTTGTACAGGAAGGGGACAGCTTTTCCCCGAAGGTGTACATTGGCCAATGCTAGAGGCCAATAGGCCGATATTTGACTGGGTAGTGCTAGCCTTTGTGCCTAATTTGGATACCTTCCTGCAAGCAGAGAACAGAAACTGAGAAATCAGCAGGATTGCTCACCCTTCCTTTCATTGCTTAATTTATTTACTTTACTGTTTTCTCTTCCCCTGGCAGCTGATTTGTCAGTGCAAGTGAAGCAGCTAGGAAAAGAGTTGTGGCTGCAGCAGGAATATTACAGCAATTAGAAGGGGYGATAAACAGTTTCCTACATATGAAACTGCTCATTGAATTTGACAAGCAGCCTTTTCTTCTCCTCCTCGCCGCCAAATACAATGCGGCCTCTTTCCCTTTCACAAATGCCAGCACTTTTTTCATTCTCACCAAGGGTCTTGTGCACTCAGATCAATACACTCACAGACTGAAAGAGACCTTTYTCCTCACTCTGAATGTCTTGTGGATAGAATTAACACTGATTGAGTATGTCACAGTCCAACTGTAATTTACAGAGACATCATGAAACCATGCTGTTCTGGCACCAATCCAGCTGTCAGATGTAATAGAAAAGTAAAACAGCTTCATCTACCCCAACCGCATCCTACTCTCTCTAGCCACTGTTTTAAGCTTATCACATGTTAAGGTGTGTCATTTGGATATGATTGATGAGGTACCAGTGAATGTTGCTAGCCTGTTTCTGGTAGTGATAGGCAAGCACTAAATATGCCAGAAGAATGGCTGGAAGGGTTGTCTTGGGCTCATTTCTGTATTTTCCTGTATTTGAGAAAAGATGGGGAAAATGCTACCAGTGCAGGTCGTTATAAATTACACTACGCTGTACAGGATRGGGCTGCACACTGCTGAAATTTCTTCGGTCTCCATAATCAAGGGAGGAGACTTTTATCTCCTTACAGAGCTTTCTTCCATTTACATAGCATTGGAGGGTTGAAGTCACATATTATCTTAGAAAATAGGACAAATGTGGATCTTAAGAGGTCTTYCAGGTCACCTGTCCAGCCAAGAGGCAGAATAAACTTTTCTCAACCTCATGCTATCTGTTTGATCCAACAGCCTTGGGTCATTGTGGTTAACGCTTSCCTAGGAGATATTTTAGGTGTTGGGTTGCCACTTTGAAAAGGCCAGATTAGTTTGATTTGGAGAGGAATTGCATTCTGAATGCTGTTGAGTTGAACTGCACTGCAATCATGATGAGTACTCAGCATCTGCTGAGGACGAGCGCTCGGCAAAGGTCTGCTGCTAACCATTAGCAAAGCAAGTGTTGTCTCAGAGACCAAGAACACACAGGTGGAGACGGGTGGCTGCATTCATCCGGGTACAGCTGCTCTTCTGTATCCAGTTCAGTTTGTCTCTGTTCCAGAAGGATGCTGATTAACTGGGGACAGTTCAGGGAAAAATGACAAGAACAACCAAAGGCTTGGGAATGAGGACAGCAGGAGCAGTGGGAGAATGCTTTTCTAATAACGAGAGGTTTCTGCTGCTTGGTGGTAGTTAGAGAAGGTTAAAGGGTAATTTATCATTGTGTATAAATACTTGCTTGGGGAACAATAATCTGAGTTAAGACAGCTCTTCAGTCTGGATGGCAAAAGGATAACAAGAACCACTGGCTGTGAGCTGGAATGAGGTGTATTTTCTGAGGCAGAGGGATAACAAAATGAGTAGTTGGAGAAGGGAAACCACTGGTGACAGATGCTGTAACCCTCCACCTACAGTGGTTACAACCCATATCTCCTGCTCCACTCAGGGCACATGACAGTGGAGCAGGCAACTGTGGTAGAAGGGGCTGCAGGAAAACCTAAGGTGTGGGGGACCCCTTGCACTTTACTGCACGGTAGCGAAGGTATTGAGCTGCAAGGRAACACTGGGAATGGTGCACATCCCCTCTGCAGAGGTACGAAATAAAAGCTCTTTCCTTAGCTGAGGAGTACTGMGCCCTTTCTCAAATGGCAAGGTTAACTACAGCAGAATGAATGTGRAATTCACCCCTATTCCCATAAGAATTCCAAGACTGGATTTCTTTTGGGACAGAAACACTTTAAAATCTTTTCCAGCTTAGTAATTCAAAGAGAACAGACATGTTACACTTTGGCTTTAGGAGTTTCAATCCAAAGGAAAGTTTTAAGCCGATTCCAAAAGCAATATGACTTATCTTGAAGTTGTTATCACGTCCCCCAGTACTTTGTTGGAAGTCACACCCTTTATCAAACAGCATTTTCTCATTTTGGCACTTCTCTTACAATTTCATTTTGCCCACTACCATCTGTGTGCTATTGGCCTTGTTCCTTGGCTGAACTGTSTCTCATAATTCACTTGACCGCTTGACTCTCACAGCGCATCACGCAGCTTAGGCAGTAAAGGCATGCGTTTTGCACTACAGGAGATACAGTTCTTCAGTGAACTCAGATCAGAAAGCAGTTTAGATTCTGAAGGCCCTGCTCTGCGAATGCAAAGTCGATGTGAAAGGAAAATATCACTTAAGACTGGAATCACAATGTATTTGATTACTTTTTATCAGAAATGCTGTAATTAAGGCCAGATGCAAAATGAGCCATTTCATCCAGTGTTATATAAATCAAAGATCTTCTCACATGTCTTAYTTCAATGGTGTGAAAAAACCCTACTGGGAAGCCTGTTTGACCAAAAAATCCATTACTAGTTTCAAGAACGAGCCATGGGACCTGTTCACTACATAGAGTGGTGACTTTTCCACTGTGGGATGGTGTTAAACAGAAATCTTTTTTTTTTTCTTTCCTCAGGAAAAAAAAAAAGAAAAAAGAAAGCTTTAGGTAGTTCAGAAACCTAGGCCTTTGGGAGTGTCTCTAGGATTGCTGTCTTAAGAAAATAGGTGAATAGATAAAGCTGTCCTTCTTAGAGACAAGGACAGGAGCTTGCACCAGAGGAAGGTTGTGGCATCAGGGTGTCAAGCCATGCAAGCTCAAACCTTTGTCTGCCGAGCCTTCAGATGGACAATGCAGTTTTCCAAACTCTTTGGTCCCACGCAGCTGAACTTATCCAATCAGCTAGAGTGAGTGCTGATTGTGGGAATCATCTGGAGTCTCTTGGGAATTCCCAAGTCATTAGTTGGTCCCTGGACTGGTTAAAGACTGCYTCTGCATAAATTACAAGTACAGCATTCGCCAGGGCTCCATCTGTGTAAATGAGGGCAGAGTTGAACCACAGGGATGGAACAACACAACTTTTTCTTAGGCTAAAACCGTCCAAAGGAAAACTCATCCTTCAAGGCTTGACGTAGGTTTCTACAATGGCAAGGAAAAAATCTTCTGATTATTCTAGGGAAGAAGAAACAAACTTGTTAACTGCGCGTGCTTGGTGGTAGCAGTGCTTGCATCTACCAAAATTAAGCCACAAGACTTGTACCTAAACTGCTTCCTCAGTACATGGCGAATGTATTGACAGTACCCAGCAGGCAGAGGAGAACTATCTGCTGACAGCTTGGCTGGTGGAGTTTATCACACCTTTTGGAGAGGTGCCCATCAAATACAAGAGCAGCTTCTCTGATTGGCTGGATGTAATTTTGCAGCTATCCAGTATGAAAACATAGCTTGGGGACATCTATCCAGTCTCAACACATCTCTTYGCAGGGAGGGAAGTCGTTTATATGCTTTGTGGAGAGGCCCAGAAAGAAAGCATCTGAAGTGATTACTTTATTCCAAAGGGACCCAGGAATACTCTAAAGTATTGYTGTGCTAGGCAGGTAGCAGAGTTGAGGTCACTTCTTGTATAGGAGTTAGATTTCAGCTCTTGTCAGGCGACAGTTTATCTCTTCCACTGCTTTCCTCACTCTTTGTTTTGAAGAAAAGAATGGCTGTATTATCACCATATAGTTGATTAATGCCCCCTTCTAGGCATGGAAAATAACCTTCAAATTATCTTTTGTGTTTTGACTTAAGATGGAGTACAAAAGTCACAGACAACAAATGTATTGACCCTGATGGAATTCTTATCCTAGGTCTTACATAGGGTCTATCAGATGAAGAGTTTATCTGTTCTCTTTTCCTCACTGTTTCAGCACAAAGCATCTCAGATGGAGGCATCTGAGGAGATGGAGGCATTGCAACTGTTGCCCACAGTCTGTGAAGAAGGTATCATACCTACAGAAATTTTCCATCACTGAATGGCTTTGAGAGGCACATGACACTTACAGCTAGATATAAAATCTTTTTTAAAAAATGACATTGTGCTTTCATCTTTAACTGTCCATTATCCATGATCCAGAAAATCAAGGATCTACTTGTCTCATAGTTGGTCTTGTAGACTTCTTATTTTCTGGAAATAGTTCCCATGGTAAGATTCAGCTCCTTGACTTTTAGCTTTGTAAATGCTATGGACCCATTCCAAAACAGATGTTTACACTCTCTTTGCAACCATTAGATATAGGTCAGGTGGGATGACTCAGCCTCTGGAGGTGCTTCTCTGTGGATTAGACAGGGGACCCAGTGTTAGGGGAGGTGATTCTTACTGCATGCTGTCTAATGTTTTCTCCTAGGCGTGTCCAGAACTGCCTAAGTATGATCCACATTTAAGGCCCCATGGAATCTACAAAGTAGGAAGAACTTTTACCATGGGAGCCCACCTTCCAGACAGGCCTTGCATAGACCACAGGTGAAGTAGGAGAGCAGGCCTCTTCTGTCCTAGCACAACAAGTTGGTGACTGGAGCACCTACCCAAATGGTTAGAGGTCAGTGGGTGAGTCTGTCTTTTGCCTGAAAGGATGTGAACCTGCTTGTCCCCCATGAATGCTCTGACAATATGGTGACAGGATACTCCGGCACAAGGAACTCCCTGTCTCTGCTGATGAAGCTGCTCCGTTTTGTCATGAAAGATGAGAAATAGTGGACGTTGTTGAAGCACTGAATACAGACTACACTTTCCTTCTTCCAGCCATTATAGCATGTACTCATGCATCTACTCTGACTCTCTAGTGKGTTAATTCTCTGCTTCTCAACCCTAGATCCAATGAGATGTCAATCCAGATCCTGTCAGAGCTGAAGGATGACCTCCCCAGCCCCCGCCTGGGGGGCTGTTGGCTTCTTTCCTGAAATCTGCATTGCACAAGGAGCTCTACAAGCGAGTCTCAACAGTTCCGTGGCCTTTAGCAAAGCAGGAGACAGGGAGACGGCCCAGCACGGAGAAGGATTTATGACCAGACAATGAAGATTTTTCATAGTGTGACATTTTATTGTGCACTGATGTGTTATCATGAGTCCCGTGAGTCACCACAAGGGCTGATCTCTGGCTTCTCAATTCTCAGTTCCTTTTTTGTTTGCTGGGTTTGCTTCTACCAGGGATTTAGTGCTAGTGAAATTAAGCTCTTTTGCTTTTGAAAGGATTACGTCTCTGATTCAAGACAAAAAATGAACTCTCTGRAAGAAAGGGGCAACAGGAACATTTGATGAGGCTAGAAGGCAGATCAGAAGCCAGAGGTAACATTTCTTTTGGTAACAGGTGTTACAACTGCTCTCCTGGAGTTAGCTTGGTTCAGGAGAAACTGAACATCAGCCGCAACCTGCAGCTTGGTGAGGATCTGGCACTGAAGGACACATTATATGTAAGAGAAACATTATACTAGGTCTTTTTCATGGTAAGTATCACATGGATAAGTTATAAATAGAAGATAAATATATATTTTATAAATATAGATAGAAGATCCCTACTAAGCCTGTCTAATTTGACACTTATAATGTGTTTAAACATCTCCAATACTGTCTTAGTTTGGGAGAACCCATTTCTGGATGACAGATAACAAAGCACCTCAGCCCACTGTGATCCTAGAGTAAGTGGTTTGGATGTGCTCCAGAGTCCCTGACCCAGAAGAATCAGTTGTAAACTCAGTATATAGCTGAGGAAACAAAGTTGAACAAGATCATAAAGGAAACTGCAACAGAATGAACATGGTTTGTAAAATGGAGATGGTGACTATCTTGACTTGACCCTATCTACCCTACCGWTTTCTTGTATCCAGATCCTAGATTTCAGGCAATCTCTAGCCAYGAATAACCAGCACCAGTGCTGGAAGTTATCCCCTCTGCTTGGACCAACCTCCACTCAAACATATTTCTGACATTGCTCAYGGGACTGATAAATTCACCTCCCTTTGAACAGCTTTGCAAATCTAAAGCAGCTGCTTTAAAGTCTCTGTAATCTGTGTCTTCCTTCATATCTCTTCTGAAGTGCACAGCTCATATAATATGAATTGTGAATGATGGAGGCATGTGTAAGAAAGGAAGACTGATCTGTGAGCAGTTCATGAGCAGAGAATATATACGTATATCTCTTTCATATGGACAAACTGTATCTCCCTTAATTTGTTCACAATCTATGATTCTGCTACAGGAATAAGAAAGCTGTGGAACAACTTGATTATAGTGCCATAAAAATTCACAGCACAGGAGGGACTGTCTGTGCTGTGGTATGTACACCCACAGAACCATAGGCAACTATATAATGTGTGGTTGGTCCAGAAGGATCAATAGAACATTCACTCCACCAGCTGAAAAATGCTTTCCAAAGGCCTGTGGTAAGGAAAAAAAAAAAAGTCCAAAGAAACAAAAGTGCACTCTGGGAAGGGGGAATAACAGGCCCAGAATATCACCATGGTTGTGACAGGAAAGTTTGCTTTTCTTAGCAAGACCARGTCTGTAGACAGACGCAATACATTTTGTTAAGAAAACCCAGCTGGAGAAAAGGAAAAGTCCTCATGGATGACAGCWCTTCTCCAGGCCCAGATCTCCAGAGCAGTAGACTATGGTCCCCATTGCAGAGGAATAAAAAAAGAATTTCAGCAAACCCCGTAGGTCTGACAAGGGACAGGCAAGGAAAGAAGACATTTCCTTCCCAGCACCAGCTCTAGGTACCATCACCCTAAGATGGATAAAACCAGTGCACCTTCACTAACCTCATCAGGTCTGTGCTGGCTCTGTCTTCCTGAAGATTTGATCTGCAAAGGAGGTCTTTGGACTCAAGTGGAGGTGGATTACACATCTATAAGAGTATCCGTGTGAAAGGAGGTTAAAAGATAGAATAATCAGTCAATTGTTTTGTAGAAAAGTGTGCAAAAACTGTCACTGTTGGCACTGTTTTTGTTCTAACTTGTAGTAGCTTCACAGTCATGATTCAGGAACCAGTAGCCAAATAGGTACCATGACTTCAGACCACATAAAAGTAGCAATTTTACATACAGATGTTTTATAACAGGTGTGCATCAAATTGCATCCTGAAAAACATAAAAGGGATCAGATTAACAGCTCTATTTTAAATGTAAGATTTGCTTGTAACAGACCCCAGGGGGTAGTACGCAATTATGCAGAGAAATGCTGCTTACAACCAGCAGAAAGTGACTACAGATGCGTGAGAGTAAGATTAACACAGCTCCTACGTAATTTACAGCTAGTTTCTATAATGCTGTCTTSTGGAATGGTCCTCCAGAAACAGTCTCTGACCCGAAACTGCAATTCGGAGCTAGCAGACGGTGGAAGCTGTGTTCTCCTGGTCCAGTGTGAGCCTGTGGAACAGATAGTGCCTTAGAATCATAGAGTCATAGAATCAGTAAGGTTGGAAGGGACCTCTGGAGATCATCTAGTCCAACCTCCCTGCTCACCACGGTCACCTAGAGCATGGTAGACAGGGTTGCATCCAGGCGGGCCTTGAAGATCTCCAGAGAAGGAGACTCCACMACCTCTCTGGGCAACCTGRTCCAGKGCTCCRTCACTCTCACAGGGAAGAAATTCCCCCTCACGKTCAGGCSGAACTKCCTGTGCTTCAATTTCTGCCCAYTGCCTCTTGTCCTGTCACACGGGACAACTGAAATGAGTTTGTCCTCCTAAGAGGAGAAGGAGCTAAGACCCCCAAATTTGAGAACCRCTGCATGTCTTTGYGGAAATGAGTGACTTTCTAGCTACRAGGGTCATCCAACCCAAAYAATTTCCTTAAATGTCTTGAATGTGTCTTTAAGTGACTAACTYCAGCCTTTATATTTACAGAGTAGCCTACTAGGGTGGGATAAAAGTTTCTGAAGAAATGCCATCCATTCTCCTTTCATACCATTATAGTTCTTTGCTTGGCATTTGCCTTAGCAATTTTTTAYGCATTTGGGGCTCAGTTCTGCTGCTATTATGACCCAGAAGAAGGAACAGAATGTTTTTATCCCAGGAGATGAAGCAAACTCATAGTTTATCTGTCCCTGTCCTTCACACCTTTCACCAAGCTCTGCTCTTTCCAAGTACTTTCCCATCCCTCAAGAAGTCATTAAACATGCTCTCTTGCAATCCTAACAAGGCAAGTCACATGCTCCATCTTTGGTCTCTGCTAATGTCACCTATATCTTGCAGGGAGAGAGGATGCRACTCCCAGGGGCAAAAAGGAGAGAAATCCCAAAGTCAGGCTCAAAATGGTGTCTAGCTAGTATGAGCACTGGTGGTGATGATGGGGATGTGGGCTGTATTTTCTTCCTTGCATGAGGGGCATGACAACCACTGAGGGACTCAACTCCACTTCCTTGGATGCAAGTCAAGGRAGCTCCATGAAGTTTGCTATTTTGATGGCAGGGGAAAGCTATCTGCCGTGGTCCTTCCCATAGCATGTGTGTAGTAGCGTAGGCCTGATGCCTTTCTCACTATGGCATAATGGAGAGAAAGCAGGCAGACTGAGCAAGATGTAGGGCTGCCGTCATCCCAGGACAATGCAGAAAACTCCAGCATTTTCTAAAACACGTGCCATCAGAGGCTGATGGACTATACCAGCAACTGTCACCAGTCTATATAACCTTCCTGAGGTATCTGCTGGGGCAGCAGCTGCCTGTAACTGGGCTACATGAATCTGTAGCTGCTGCTGGGCCAGATGACCCTTTGGTTGGAGATGGTGTGGTAATTCTTGCATGAATTCATCTGTTCAGTTTTCCCCTCTGTCTCTGTTCCCAAGTTGTCCTGAAGAAAATAGCGCTCAGGAGGGGACTGCAAACAAAATTAACTGCCCTGCTGGGCCATATACAACCCTCAAGCCATAAACGGGCTGCCTTAGTGTATTCAGAAGATATATGTGTCAAATGCAGCTTGACGCTCCTGGTCATGTGTTATAGATAGACCATGCTTTCACCCCTCAGATGCTGTCCTTTCTTATTGCTGAGCCCCCTTTTCTGAGCAGCTCTAATTTATGAACAAGATGATAAAGAAAAGAAAAGGAATCCTGTCAAGGTTCTCTGTGTGTATTGTAAATTGTCTATAAATCAAAGATATTGCCCACATCCAGCATTTAATGCTATCTGTAAAAATATAATGTGAGGGGAAAAGAAGAAGTTGCTCACAAGGAAGAATGAATAATCTCTGTGAAATATTGAGCCTGTAAAACCAGCTTTTCTCCTTTTGGCTGGAGTGGTGGTATTTCTTGCTATTTAATTTACATAAATCAATGATGAAAAAAATGTAATAACGGAAATCAGATTCTGTAGCTGCAGGGAACCAGGGGAATCTGAGAAGAGAGTCTGGGGATTATAGGCATGGTCCAAGCAGAACAGCATCAAAGCGAATGATTTTCTAAACTTTTCTTRTTTTTCTTCCTCAGACAAGGTAGCCCCAGTTCGTACATCCCAGTGGTGAGCTCCTGGCAGGAATAAAAACTAATAAAATTTCCACCTTTAACTTCATGTTTGTTGGTTCATTAGTTTGATTTCCTGCAATTTTGACTTTTTAAATTGTGAGTTCAACCAGTGGTAGCTGGTTTAAAAATAAATAATAATTAAAAAAAACATGGAAAAATTCTCCATGAAACTCAGATGTCTAATGAAAAATCTTTCTGAAAAGCATCCAAAAGGGACCAGTGTCATTTTACTGTGGCTGCAGGATAAGTGAGCAGCAAACAGACCACAGACCTGGCCTGAAGGTCAGACTTTCCARCTGGAAGCATATCCTAGCACCTCCCATGTCAAGCCTTCTTGATCCATCAGTGGACCCCAGAGAAACTTGGCTTTCCTTGTAGGTTGTTTCAACATCAAAGAAACTGAGACAGGAAAAAGCAGGAGGGCTTTGGAGCAGAGTTGTGTGGACCTGCTGATGGATTGCCTTGCTCCTGGCTTGCAGCTCAATGCGCAGTGCTGGRAAAAAGGACAGTATTTTGGCAAATGCTCAGATCACAGAGTTTAGCAAAGCCTCTACAGCCAGGCTGGCTGAGCAATAGGGGCAAAGGAAGGGGTCCTCAGGTTACAGGTCTGAAACTCTGGGCGGGATGGAAACTTGGATGCTGATTCTACTGTTCATTGCAAACCTTCAGTAGAAAATTCTCTGTCTCAGAATATCCTTAAACAAARCGAAGGTAAAACCAAATGGCTAAGCTCTCTACACATCTGAAGCAGCCATGCTGGATCCTCTCCTGAGTCTTGTTCTCTATGTTGCCACTAATTGCCATGGTAAAGAGCACTTAACTCCCTAGACAAAACTGGGTAGAAAATTACATTTGATAACACTGATATGAACAGAGATGACACTGGAGGAACTATACCCCATATGGACACTTTGGGTGTATATCTATACACACACACACACACACACACACACACACACACACAGGTATATATGTGTGTATATATATATATATAAAGTAACAATATCTCAGCTGACTGTACTGGAGCACATATCCAGGAAGCCAGAAAAAGACTAGAACTGGCTTCAGCTGGAAACCATGGAAAAGACTTCCATTTTTTTTCCCTTCTCCCTCCCTTACTTCTTTTGTTTTCTCTTCCTTTGCCCTGAAGAAGCTGTTGATTATAATTTCAGTGCAGTTTGTGAGGCAAGCTTAGTGGAGCAGGCTTTTCTATTTTTATACTCTGTGCATTGTCATATGAAATAACATGGATTATATTTTGTTGTTGTTGATGCTTTGAATATATTTGATATTTAAATCCAGTAGTGTTTATAGCAGGCTGAGATTCTGTGCTTGGAATGGAGAGGCTTGGGGTTTCTTTTTATTATTATTATTATTGTTTATTTTGTCAAAAGCTTGATATTCTGTCTTGTGTTTCCTGGGTTTTGTTTTACCTTTTTAACCAGGCAAAGTCAAGGAATAAATTAGAATGAAGGGCTAATTCTATCCTTCTTACTCATACCAAGTGCCAGCTTGTCTTATATGATCCTACTGAAAATAACCCTGCTATCAACTTCAGGGTTCTTCTGAAGTGTTTTATGTTAAAAGTCTGAAGGTACAGAGTTATTTCTTCRCAGTCATGYTTCTCATCCCACCRTGGTCTCCTAATATCATCTTAATTTCTACTGTGTGCTTTTCTCTACTTTGTTAGACAAATTACACTGGATAATCACGGGTATTGCCAAGGTCAAGAACTACCTGTGATGCATTCGGTGAATTTCTATTGTYAGAACCCAGTATATAAGTAGCCACTTCATCCACGAAGACTTTCAATGGGATAAATCTGACCAAATGTGAATGTCTTTACCTGAATTTGTCCCATGGCTCTATATGGAATGGAGAAAAGCAGACACTTCTTGGGTGTGATTCATCTTGTCCTAGTGTAGATTCTATATTTGCACTGATTAATCATACCTCCAAATGTCATTGAATATAGGGGACTTGGGTGGGACTGGCTCATTTCTAGATGAGCTCTAGATGAGGTGGCTGAAAGTAGATACAACAGATCCTAACCCTAATGTCCAGAAGGCTCCAGTTTGAGGGGATGTGGTTCAAATTAATAGGGAGAGACATGAAAAGTGACTTGTAAAGCAGGGCACAAGGAATGCATATTCTGGGTTGAGCTGGGTTTCTGAACTGTCCCTTCATTGTCTCTCCATATTTCTTTATGTATAGGGGTATCTGAAGTGCATTCAGCATCAAGGATATTCTGCAGTTTTAGGGAGACAATCCCACCTTCTGCTGGCTAATTGCCCAATCCAGGTATTTAAAATAGAAGACAGAGGCTAGATTGCCCCAGGACCCACTGAAGTCCCAACCAGATCTATATTTCCCTTTGATAAAAGGGCTCCTGTTCCGTAAGATTCTTATTCCGTTAATGCATATTAATGTGAAAGGGTCAGATCCTACAACTATCATCTCTCATGCTGCCTATCTGAAGCCTCAGAAGTTCCAGTTGGTTCAAAGATGGTATTTCGATTCAGAAACTGGGCACTGTTAAAAGTGTTYTACAGTTTCAGAAGCAATGGACATAAAGTGTATTTAGAATTTGTAGTCTCCTGAGTTAGTGGTGTAGGAGGGGAAGGAGAAAGAAGGAAGGATGGGGTGTAAGAGAGACAAGTCTTGAATCAGTCTGGAAGTTAATAAATGGAGGTCAAAGCACTAGTAAAACTGGATAAAGATTAGTTGCTCCAAACAACAAAATTAGAAATGGGAATAAGATGAGGCTGAGTAGTACAGAAGAGTGCAGCATCTGGGGCTGCAGTGATTTGACAGCATCTGATGGCAGCAGGGTAGAGTCAGGGAGAAAATGGAAAATTAAGAGTTTCTTGACTCTTAATGCAAAGCAGGGGAGAAAAGCCAGGGAGAGCTGAAGCATCAGAAGAGTCCTTGAAGACTGCAGCTGAAATAGCTTCAAGAAATCTCCCCCTTCAAGGCTACCTTGAAGAGGATTGAGTGTATCTAGAGTAGCCTTGACAGCTTTATCTAACCTATTCATAAAACCTTACTGTAAGGGAGATGCTGTAACCTCCCTCAAGAGCCAGGTGCAACATTTCAGTGCTGTGTGGTTGGAAAGTTTTCTCTACTATGCATAATTTTTTAATTCAAATGAAGCTGCTTCTTGTCCTTCTCTCAGTGGACATGACAACAGGTGATCTCTGTCCTCTTTATAACAACCTTTTCCATGTTGGAAGAGTGTTGCTATGCCAACCTTTTGTTCTGTTGCCAAGCAGACGCTGGAATGATAGTTTCCACTTCAAATTTACTGCAAGGCACAAGATCTCCCAGRGAGCCATCTCCCTTATGCAGAAATACATAGGCAAATTCAAAGATCCCACATTGTATGACGTCTTTGGCCCAAACCCTATCACTCTGTCCTGAGTTGGTCTGAGTGAAGTTAACCAAAGTCAAAAACAGCCTGCTGAACATGTTTTCCRTAGATGAGCTCTTTACTCTTTCATTTGTCAGCATAACCATGGGTTGGATCAAGTTGTTGCAGCTGTTTCACATAGGAAGTTCAGTCAGAAAAGAAAGGTTGGCTTTGAGGAGACAGAAGAGGTCTGTCCTTGATATCACTTAGCAGACCTCCAGCAATGCTTGTGGGAGGCTTATACATCCTTGAGAGGAGTGGTGCTCAAATGAGATCAGCCTGTGGAAAAGACCAATGGCAACATGGACTGGTCCAGTGTGCAAGTCCAYGCACCCCTGTGTGAAGAAGTCTCTATTTGCTGCTATGTGTCCAGTGACAGAAGCAACAAATGCACCTTTTGAGCAGAGCAAAGTAGAAGCACGGAGCAAACTCAGAGATGAGGAGGAACCTGTTTGTCTCATATAACTTCCCTAAAAGCGGATCATCTGTGGGAGAAATGTGACATTTGCAAGGTTGCCTATGTTGGTAAGACCAGCAGTGATACGTGTCAGTCRTGCAAAGTTAAAGCTGCCTGCAGGGAGAGTGCACTCAATTACTTGAAGAGTTTAGCTGATGTTAGCAATGGGAACGCACAGGTGGTGGGACAGTTTGTGCCAGTGCTGTACAGCACAAAAGGGAAATCCTGGGCGCCACCTCCCCATGACTGTAAGCACACTATATTCCCTTTTCTTAACTTGCTGTGACAGCGATCAACCAGACACACATGTGGCCAACCTCTGCCACCTTCCTCGRTGCATCAGACAGCCCTGCCACCGTGACATCTGTGAAATGTTCATCACCAAAGCTGCAAAATGAGTAGAGGGGAAGAGCATAGGAAGATGAAGGATTARCACCTTCACATGCCTGAGAGGATCAGAGCAGGTTGGCGCAGAAGCWCGCAGCTCTGAGGGTCATTATAACCATCACTGCTAAGACTCACATTCACACAGCGTTTCTACAGTCCTTGGGTCTCACCATCCCTGCCCTAGGAATACTGTAATGTCGTGCACTCACAGGACGGAAGTGTAAGAAAGCTGCATCTAAGTGTGGCTGTGGAGGGGAGCAGGATGCACCCACAGGGACACAACGCACTTTCAAACCATTTTTTTTTGTCTTCCCCTTATTACCAACAGCAGTACCAGCAAAAAGCAATCAGGGTTCATGTCTGGGTACAGATGAGCCGAGGATGTTACATGATGTTTGGTCATTAGATTTCAATGAGACCGTGTGTCGAGGGAAAAGGTTCTGCAGTTCGAAGAGGGAATGATTTACAGACCTGAAAAATAACGAAGCTTGTAAGGAACAAAGCTTGGAAATAAAACTGCATGCTCCACCTGAATTGCTACCTACCCGTGTGTGTACTCAGAGCTCATATTTAGTGCTTCTGGTGGCACATTGACAGACGGCTTAGTGAAAACAAATGTTAATGTTAATTAAGCTGGAAAACTTCCCAGATTTCGAGAATGAGAGTGTTTGCTTGGATAATAATTCAGATAGCCTGTGCCCTATGTAGCACTTTCATTGGGAAATCTGATCTCAGAAACAGGAGATTAAAGAACTGGAAGCACTGAGACAGATCTCAGATCATCTCCTAGGACAGAGGGGTGCTGCTCCTTATAGCTTCTTTCCCAGTGCTTGGAGTACCCTAAGTTTTGGTGATACAGGCAATGAGATTCCCCTCATTATTTTTTGTGACAGTATCATACGCACTAATAGAGCTCACATCAATAAAATGCTTCCTGACATACCTCCTAAATCCTCCTTTACTTAATTTCACTCCAGCGCTTCCAGATGATGATAATCAAGCTCTCTTTCTGCAAAGGATAGCAAATAGCAAGAGCTTGGAGGTATGAGTAAGGATGGATTCAGCAGGGTTTCGTATGCATACAGCCAGATCTCCCTGATTAATCTGAATAATTGTAGCTCTGTTGGCTTCCACTGGTCTACACTGACTTGCACCAGGTAATGATCTGGCCCATTGATTTTAAATTCCCTGCTACATCTTTTTAATTCAAATCACAGTCACCAGTGCCAGACTGAGACTTGTGAATATCAGTGAACGGCTGTGGGCTAAATAGATGCACCAGCTATTATCACAGAAATGGGAAAGTTTCTTTATTTATTTATTGATGAAAGAGCTGGGGGGGGGGGAAATGTTAATTAGAAAATGAGGGGATGTACACAGCCAGCCTAGAAATCCCTGGTAGCACTTCTGTCTTTATAGGAGGCCATGTGATGGCTCAACATATTCCTATTTTCTGCTTCAGTGAGACGACTTTCATATTGTGGATGCAAAGTGCACTGAGTCCCAGCTGGCAGCTCACCTAACCACTGGTATTCCAATTAAGTCTCCTCGGCATTTGCTTGGGGTGATGCTCCCCAGAGGGCTCCTTCACATTTTCTGAAGGGATTGAAGATTAGCATTCAAAGATGCTGTGGGAGCCTGGTGCAAGGCAGAGTGCCAAGAGCACATCAAGGAGTCAGGAGGGAAGCACTTGCCCTGGTTGCCATGTTAAGCAAGGCGGGATGTTTTGCAGATTYTCCCCTGAACGCAGAGAGATGCACRACATCTTTCCTTTTATYGCTACTTGCTTAGAGGTATCCTCAAAATGCTGTCATCTGTCCAGGAAGCATTTTCCACTTCAGCGTTTCCTTTTTATGACCTTCATATATTCATTCTTGTTTGCATCATAGCAGCTCTTCGAAGGCACAGCTAGACCATGGTRGATGTTATACACACACACAGTCTAAGAATATATGTCCTGAAACATACCATCTCAGTGCACTTCCAGCGAAGTCAATTAATCTAGTGAAAATACAGGCACCATACTAAATCATAGTATTGGTGAAGCACATCGGATGGGGCACTCYGTTATGCTACATGTGATGTTGAGTTTTACAGTAGTCCCCTCTGAACAACTAAAGAAAGTAAATGAAAGGGGAAAACAATGATAGCAGAAAGAATCCCAGAGACTGAAAACGATTTGACACTCAGTTGGCCATCGCCAGAGCTGACACTATGTCCACAAGCGGCTGCTAAGATGCCCACTGTCCTGTTGGAGCCTCTGTCTGAGCTGCTAAGCTATTCATCATGGCACCAAGCGGTCGGAGGAGGGGTGAGACCTTGTGTGGGGAGTGCCTCGGCTCTAATCCTGACAGCCCAATATCACTTTAGGATCAGTAAAACTCTGCAGCTTTGTGCTGAGGATGTGGCAATTCCAAGGCTAGAAGACATCAACGATCACTTAACGCAAGCTCTTATTTATTGTTGAATTTAACTAGTTAGCCGTACACTGAGATTTTAGTTAAATGGGACTTCCGCTTTGAGGAAGAAAGTCAGCGTTCATTTGAAAGCTTTCGACTGCGGAGAGACATGGAGCTTTCCAGGGTAGTTTGTTCAAATGGTCCATTGCTTCCTGTTAAAAATTATTTYTATTTGAATATGTCAGGATTCCACTTACAGTCGTAAATATACCTTTCTCCACAAGACTAAAGACYGCTTTGCTAACCACAATTTTCTCCCTATGAAAGTACTTACACACCTTAATCAAATCAGTCACCTCTCAATCTTCTTTTTTTTTGATAAATGAAGGAGATTGGATTGCAGAAAGTCTTAGTGCAAGGCATTTTCTCCAGCTCTGAAGTAATTTTTCTTGTAGCTATTTTTCTTTTGTACACTCTTCAGACTTCTCCCCAACCCCCTTTTAAAGMGGTGACGGCAGACAACCAGCTAGTCTACATATCACAGTCTCTTAGGTGTCTCACATGGAAATGGAAAGCATTTCTGCTTTCTTAATTACAGCTCCCTTGCTGATTTCTCTATGACTTCTGTTGAATCTCTTCGCTACAATGCCACAATGGGAGTTTCTGATGAGTTGCTTGTTTTCCAAGACCCCTTAACCTTATTCTCAAACACGGCCTGCATTCCTTAAATCTCCATGGGTAACTTTGCAATYGGCGGTTTTAAAATTCTTCCTATCTCTGTCATGACTGATATTGTGTTTACTTTGAGTAAAAGCTCAAGTTAAATAGTGCAGGGCTTATTATGAGCTTGTGCAGAACTCTCTTAGAAACTCTTCTCTTCAGTGATGGCTCCCAGTTGACAGCTGGTTGCTACGATCTGCTGAATAACCAGCCTTTCATCTAGTTAAAACTAGGTTACACAGCTGCTGTTGGTATTGCATGCTGCCTGTGTGCTAATCAGGAGAGCATCTGCAGAAGCCCAGGTCTCTCCCATCTGTGTCATTCCCCTGGTCAGCCTAATTTGTGGTGTTAAACAGTGACATTGGGCTTGGTAAGAATTCTTTTTGCAGGTCTAAGAACATGTTGTAAAAAAGGCACAAGAAGATCAGTTGTKGTTCAAGGCAAGGGTTCTCAAGCAGGTGCTTGAGGAAAATATATTCCAAATGGGTAAACCCTGTTTTTGGCAATTACTTTTTAGGGTTTTCTGGCCTGGAGGTCTTGTGTGGGCCATCACATTTAATGGCTGCTAATGGACTTATTCTCTTCTGGTTTATTTGCTCCTTTTTTGCAACTCATTTATATTTTCATCCTGAACATCCTTCTAAGGCAATAAGTTCTAAAAGATAATGATGTGGTGAATTACTAGGATTAATTATATCCTTAGCCAGTAAATCTTAGCACTTTATTATATTTTAACTTAAAATTAAATCCTGTATCAGCATTTTCTAATTTTGWGTGGGACTAATGTTGAACACATTGGCTGATTCACCTCCTTGGCTTTTTAGAGGCATGCTTGCATCTTCTGGAATTTCTTGTAATTCTAAGACATATTATAATCATCAACACTACCTCAGCTGTCTCCTCAGCCAACACTCTAAGCATTCTTGAGTGCATTACAATGATCTGAAAATTAAAAAAAAAGCATTCTTAGTGGATGCTTAATATCTTCCTTGATTATTACTATTTGTCTTCATGAGAAACAAATAAATCTCTAAATTTTCTTTTCAAAAATGGGAAAGGAAGGTGAGAACAGCTTGAGAAAAGGAGAACATCCAATAATTTTCTGCAAAACTATTACTACTTTATTTTCCTCAACCAGCAATGAGCTAAATATCATTATTGCAATCCCTCTTATTTTATAAAATGCCTTGCAATCCTTTAAGCCTGGGACTTTCCCTAATGCCTTTAGCTTTCTTCACCAACTCTCTGAATTTCATAGCTTCTAATTTTTGCTAATTACCATTTTTCTAGTTCTGTTTTTCTTCAGTCATCTATTTATTTCTAATTGTTGCCTTTATTTCACTACTGGGCCAAAATGGGATTTTTAGGCCATGCTGTTCTTTTCCTTGATTGGTAAATAGTGGTTCTATATGGAAGTGTGACTTACATCAAAGCTCCATTATACTGGCAATTGTATAAAGACAGAATAACAAATCAGCTCTTGAAATAGAGAGCTTGCACTAATTATAAAGCAAAAGAGAACAGTGGATAAGGCAGATGTGTCTCCACAAGAAAACATTGGGGCAAGCAYCCCCAATTACACCTAGCTACAAAATCTCTCACTCTGCCAAGTTTGACCACCTTCATATCTTYATATTCATCTACCCATAGTTGGACAGTGTGCTCTTCTACCTGTGAAGGCACCATTTTMCTACAGAAAATTTTGTTTACAAAGAGCTCACAGTTGAAGAAACAGGGTTAATTTTTCCTCTGAAGATGAACCATTACAGCTTGAATTTGAATTAACACGTTCCAAGAAGTTCCCCTGCCACAGCTGCAACTAAAAGACCTTCCAAGGACAGAACAATAAAAAGATCTTCTGAGGACAGAACAAATCCATGGTCAAAGTGACTTGGGACAATTTTGGCATCACAGACTTACTGCCAAGTAAGTCAGGTTGACTTGCTGGAAGACTTCTCTGGAAGAGAAGAGAAAAAACAGAAAAGGTACAAAACTGGAATAATTTAACGGTTCCAACAATGTCATGCTGGCCAATGTAAGTGGTCCACAACTGACCCCTAAAAGTATAAAGAAAGCTGTATCTGATTAAAAGCTAATGGCTAAAAGTGCGTGGTGGTCTTTGAATAACAAGCAGGAAGGATGGGGATACTGACACAATCAAARAGCTGGTGAGAGACAAAATACATCTTTTTTGCTACGAAGGTACCGAAACCCACATGATAAATRTATCTGGCACACTAATTTGCACAAGTTTTGCTGTACAGATGCTAGTTTAAAGCCTTTCRTCATGCCTTTTGGAAAGCTTGTGCTCAAACCAGCTTTAGGACCTCCACTAACTTTTCCTGAACTTCCTGGTCCGAGCTGAGGTAACCGCTAGCACCTTGAGCTTCTTGTTGTTATAACCTTCCTCTCTGTGCACAGCTGASCTTTTTGAGCTCAGAAATCATGTACTTAGAACAGGCTTGTCAGGAAGGAAGTTTCAGGCACAGTCCTCATTTTTGTGCCTTTTCACTTCAAAAAGGAGTTCTGAACTTTGTGTGGGTGGAAGAAGAAGAAACTTCCTTTCCTTCTATTTGCTTCTCTGTTTTGGAAAGCTCTGCCAAGAAGGGCTCAGTGCACAGTGCTTGACAGCTTCACTCTGGTCATTTGGTTGTGGTGCCAGTATTTAATTCTCATTTTAGGAGATCAAATAAACCTCAGATCTCACTATTAATCTAATCATAAGGTTTGAAGTTTCATTCAGCTTCTTGAAGGAGCTACCGAAAACTGATAGATGTTCCTGATTTCAATGTGGGACTGTCCAGAGCTGCTTCCAAAGAAACATGCACCCAATTGTGCAGAGCTTGTGCTATATCCATGATATAGTGCTTCAGTTGTTGGAGACAATTCTAGGGATTTCTATAAGATAGAAAAACTCATAGATCAATCAAATGATTAATCACTGAGTGACTGACAGACTGTGCTACCTGGTGTGCTTGGTAGAGACAAAGACCTTGAGTTCTGCACCAGCCTAAACAGCAGTTGCCGAGAAATTAGGGATCGTTTGTGAATATTTTGCTTCTGTCTCGGGATATACACTGTCAAGAGGCGTTGTGCAAATAAACATGAACATTGTGTATCCAGAGTGACTGTCAAACAGCCAGATTAAGAACAAGGAAAATGGGCACACAGTGTTCAGTCATAAAACTACTGGAAAAGATGCTCAACAATGAAGTGGAATTAAATGAAATTCTAGCCACTCAGAATACATTATCCCTGCAGCATGTCCATGAAATCACTCTCTAAATTGCAGAGTAATTTGCTCTTAGCCTATGAAGCCTTTCTTTTTGTCCCCTCTTTTATCTCCCCTCCCTTAATTTTTTTTTTCCTGATAGCAATCATTTGGGAACTTGTTTCTCACTCATTTTGCTCCCAAAGGAAATATTCTACAAGGGAACAATAGTGATGTGTCATCATGACGTTATGGGTCACTCATTCAGCAACGGTAATGTGCCCACTTCCCAATTGCTTTGCCTGTGTGCACTAAGCTGCTTCTGGAAGGGCTTTCATGTTCTTAACTCTTTGCTGGAATACTAGCTCATCTTTCCAGTAACCATGAATTTACCTTTGCAGAGGAATAAGCTACATAGGCTGGCCTGTCATGGACTGACAGGAGGTAAGTTTCATACCATGATCACTAGCTCTAYTGGGGATAGACAGAGGCTGATGCTGCGCAGAATCTCTCGCTGATGCAGTGGTTAATTCTAGTTTAACCCAAAGCAGAGATGCACAAATTCATTGCCCTCAAGAGCGCTGCAGCTGTGGACCTCTGTCGTGACAAGCTTCATCACCAGGTGGAAAAACGTATCATTGCTTTTATTTGCTGAGAGCCTTAGTAGAGGGGCTGAAAAACATTGCATCCCCGTTCTGTGGTTCAAAAACTGAYTGTGGAATTTGGGGCTGCACAACCTTTGCAGGAGGTTGCTTTGCAGGAGCAATAGCAATCTGTTCCAGGGCCAGGTTTCCTAATGACATTTAGCTCAAGCAACTGTGCTGTCTGTGTGTCCATTTGTCTGTGGACCTACCCTTTTTCTTTGACAATAACATTTGACCCACTTGGCAAATTTCAACTAAGAAGAGAAGTGTCTCCAATGTATTAAACTCTGAATACATTAAACTCCTCTGGTCTTCCTGAAAACAAGCAGCTGGGCAGCAGAAAAGCTTTATTAATTACTGAAGGCTGCAAGATGAACTCCAAAACATCATTAGACACCAGAGAATCTGCTCAGACTTCATAAGTTCCTCTGTTCCCAGAACTACCTATTAACATAATTAAAAGCCCCGAGACACAAGCTCATCCTTGGCTCATATTTCCAGTTGCCGTCTCTACCAGTGGAGAAGAGGTTTGAAGAGCTATTGGATTTGAATAGCAGAGATGTTACCTTCACTTTGCTGTGATGCGAATGATGACACAGAGGTGCACCGAGCTCTGAGAGTTTGGGGKTTTTTTACTTAAAAAAAAAAAGACAATCTGTTTGTTTCACAGATGCTCAACAGCTCTTCAGAAATAATACAGGTGTGCACAGAAATAAATCTACTTTGTTTACTAAGTAATAAAGTTAGCCAGAAAAAAAGAAAACTCCACCAAAATATAGATTTTTTTCTTTCTTTCTTTTGGAAATAGCTTTTCAATCACATCAAAGGAAATTCAAGACATTCAACAACAATGACAATGACAACAAAACCAGGCTTTAATAAAAAGCAAGGCAAACTAAACTGCAAAGCTCCATACTTGGGGAAGAAAGGAACTGAAAGTGATTTTTTAAATGTACTTGAATTCCTCAGTTCCTTTTACTAATTGAGTCATCAGTCCTGCAAAGATGCTTAAATGCATTTAACTCTAAGCGTCATGAACATCTCCATCAACTTCAACCCAATTCCTCATACTCCTTAAAGCTGAAATGTGTGTATTAGGATCTGGAAACAAGAAATGAAGTAGGAAAAAAAATGTTTGGATGCTATTCATTTTCCATATCACAAGGTTTTCATCTTCCTTGGTGTCCTTGTGTCTCATTTCAATGACATTTATGCTACTGTATCTCTCTACACATCTAGGTTGTCAATCTCAACTAAATTTGCTGGCGTCTGCTTAAAAAAAAAACTACACAGACATCAAAAATTGATCTAGTAAAAGTCAATAAAAATGTGTGCATCAGCAAAGCATCACAAGATAATCCAGAAACACAATTTTTTCCTTATTCTTGCATAAATGCCGTAACTGGGTGGTCAGATGACCACTCAAGTCAATGACATGAAACCTGAATTAGTCTGGTGCAATTCAATGGTGAAATAAGAAGCTAGAGGAGGGATTTAGGCTGGGAAAGAGACAACAGAAGAGAGATATGAAGGACTGGAACTCAATATATGTCTAAAGGTGCTACAGAAACTATGGATGGGATTGCTCATGGTCTTTTTCAGTACAAGAATGGAGGGCCATTGAAAGAAACTAATGACAGACTAGTTCAGAAAAAAAGATGAACACCAAGGGAGTTTTTTCTTTGTACAGCAGGTAGAGGAGCTGTGGGACTCCTTGCTGCAAGGTATTGTGATGCTAAATATTTACCCTCCTTCAAGAGGAGTGTGGGTGAGAAAGCATCATCCCTTGAAGGTTCATGGAAGCCAGGCCTGGCAACAAAGTCCCGTAGCCTTGAATGACAGAAAGCTGGAAGGTGCAAGTGTCCTCCTTGTCCTTAGACTCTTCTCTTGGTATCTGCCTTTAGCCACTGTTGCAGGCAGAGCACTGGGCATATGGTTTGACCCAGCAGGGCCTTTCTGCATTGCTGCGCACGTGACCTACCATCAGCCCTCTAAAAGTTTGGAGTGGAGACTAAACTAGTTAAAAAGACTCTCTAGTCAGTGCGAAGAGAATCTGTTGTAGCCTAAAATAGATGTCAGGCCCTGCTCACTCAAACTGTGATTCTGACCTGGTGAGTGCATAATCCTTCAGTACATTTGATGGACAGGAAAGTCTTTGTTCCTGGAAATGAGTAAATGTGTGCCTGAATTAGAAATTATCCATTAGGGTATGTCTTAATTTTATATAAAATAGGGGCAAAAAGCAGTCTTTGGTCCCAAGTCCAAATATTGCAGTAAATCCTCTCCATCCTGCCTCTTACGTAGAGTGTACTTCCGCAGCACCGCTGCATCTAAAACCCAGTGCTTTCCCTGGGGCTCCGCTGGGGCTCACGTTACTCTACAACTCTGCATGCGCTAACGCAGCATGTCCCAAACTGTGTGCAGGTCGTGCTGCAGGTCTTTGGAGTATAGTTTTACAATACCAGAGGAATATTATCGCATGAACATCCTAAATGTGCATGAGGACAGGAGTGCAGATGCAAAGTCTGTTGGGATAACACTGGGGGACAGTATGGGGCAGAGGGAGCCAATACTGGTCTTCTACTGGACTTCTGGTCCATGCACTTTTCAACTGCATGACTGAAATATTAATATTATTGTAGTGCCAGAAGCTCAGTTAATAACAGGGTCTTCTTGAGTTCAGCACTGACAGGCACAGAGAAGAAGTCAGTCTCTGCCTTTAAGAGCTGTCATGCATCCTCCAGTCAGAGCTACAAAAGCACTGACTTCCCATCCGTAGATAGAAGTGGTTGCATCAAGATACAGGGCAATGAGGGACCAGGCCAATGGAAAGCTCATTTGCATGAGCAATTATCTTTTTTTTTTTTTTTTTTTTTTGAATTTGCAATTATATCTCTTTCTATTTTGTATTTCATGGACTCAGCTTAACAGTTTCATTGAAAAGTATGCCCCTCAGTTTTAGCTCAGGCTGTGGTCTAAAATAGCATGAAATTTCTCAAAGTCAGCCTGAAATTTTTACTTTATGTTTATATTTGTGTCCTTCAAAAGAGGAATAAGAAGGAAAGAGCTTGCATGATTGTATTGCATGACAAATATGAGCTAGACTATATCATGCTGCTTTCTGCTCCTCGTTGAGATGAACTAATACATTGCCACCAGAAATGTCCCACAATCTTTCCTTGGACTGTCCATACCACAGGAATAACGGTCCAGCACTATGGCTGGGCCTTCAGAAATGTTCTCAGACTTTGAAAGACTCTCATTCATTCTATGTCATGATTCTCAGGGGTGAATGGTACTTTTTGTGTGAAAGTTGAGCTTTCTTAGTCTTAGAGAAAATCAATGATAATTTGGTGGTTTTCCCACTTCCACAGAATTCTCACTAGAAAAAAAGTTAAGACTACTTGTTCAAAATTCACTTGAGCTTCAGGATTCATCTGGCAGCAAAACTCTAGAACTGGCAGAAACATTGATGATGAAATGTTTCATGAAGAGGAAAGATCTTTTTGAGCAAAACATGTTTTTGAGGGGAAAATATTTCTGGTCATTTCTTCTCCAGAAATAAATAAACAACCCAGCCAACCAGAACGCCCCCCCCCTTTTCAGGCTTACATGATTTCTTCCATTTTATGTCATGATTATCCATTAGAAAAAAAAGAAAGCCTGTGTGAGATATGGCTATACTGGAGACTGGAAAGTAGAAGAAGTTATTGTAAAAATGACAGAAAAACTTGCATCCCTACAGACCTCATATAATCATTAAGAAGAGTGAGAGAAATTATTAAGAGGATTGTAAGAAAACCCATTAGTGGGTTTTGTGTGTGTGCATGGAAGGTAACATTTATTTCATTCATAACTTCTTTCACATCTAAATAAATTATGGGTAGAAAGTCTAATGTTGCAAAACATCCAACCCATCTATCCCTAAAAAAGCAAATAAGTAATCTAGGGACCTCTGGTCCCAGGAGCAGATGTCCTGTCTTCTCCTTGACCACCTTACTGCAGTGCTGACAACACAGAGCTTTCCCTGCCTGGGTGCGCTCACAGGCTGTGAAGGGAGCCTCAGGTTCTGCTGCAGTCAGCTTGATTCCTCCAGCCTTCTCTCTGCAAAATCCCTTCCTCTTGCAGCGAAGATTTAAAGAAGAAATAATAGTGGTAGGTCATTATGACATTTTAGTGTGTGTTTTATAGAGCATCATGACTCACTGATTCAGGGAAGAACTTTGCAGCTCACTACGAAATTGCCTGTTTCAATCAATCCTGCCAGTGGCTTCTCTAGGAATTTTATGAAGTGCAACTTACATATAAATATATATATAAATGTATGTGTGTGTATATACAGAAGTACTGTATTTATTTTGCTTTCTGGGAGAACCAGTTAAAAGCAAAAATAAAAATACTATAGTGAAAAACATGCAAGCCTCAAGCTGCTGAAAGCAGAGCAAGACTGTCAGGTCAGAAGGAGAGAATAGCCATCATGAATAACCCTGGCAGGAATATCTCCAAGCTCAGTTGCGCAGAGAGTTAGCAGGATCATGGTCTTCATTTTGCTTTTTTGTGAGTTGGATGCAGTCACCATCTTTTGTAGCTCCAAAACTTCCGGACCCATGATTCCTAAACTTTGTGAGTCCCGAGGTCATGGGTAAATGGGCCATAAATCAACCTTCTGCTGCCAGTGCACAATAGCTAATTGTCTCTGCAGTGTTTTCAGTTTGGCAGCTGCGCAGGGAGGTCTGAGAGCTCTGAGGATCCAGAGATCTTGGCTGTTGTTGGTCTGGGGAACATAATATCCCAGGCCAGATACAGGTACATAATCTAGTGCCCCAGTAAAAGAAAGCCCGTGCTTCTTCCTCTGTCTATTACTGAAGGGAAAACTAAGACCCTTGCAATAGTGTTAATAGAGATATCTCCAGTATGGACCTAGAGAAGATCCTGAGGTACGATTAAATGTACTTGGAAGGAACTGAAGCACAGAAGAAGGAGAGAGAACATGGTAAGGAAAATGATTTACTTTGATGGTGGTTTTTGTAAAGGTTTTATTTTCAGTGAGGACAGGGACCCTGAATATTTCAGAGGAGCATGCGGGAAGCATAGAAGGAGCATTTGCTTCTCTCTGAAGAGTTGTGTTAGGCCTTTTTGTGTGAGATTGCACAAGGACACCTAGCACGTTCACTTCTCAGTTTGAAGGTGTCAGAAGCACTGACTGCAGGGAGAGCATGAGAGATGGGGGACATGTGGGAGCGACTTGCTGTTGGGTACTTTGAGAATGGCAGTAGATCTCTTCGTTTGGCCAAAGGGTTAACTTAACCCCTTGCATCAACGGGAAAGGATATGCAAAGATAACTGAATGGAGAAACTTAGGCAGGAGCTGCTTCCCAAGGAAAGGAGGTTGAGCTCCCCAGCTAGGACCTTTACATTTTTTTCATAAGGAAATAAGTTTGTACAGAACATCAAAGCTCAAAAAAAAGGCAAGATTGGAGGTTATCTATTGGGAATTCACTGGCTTTGATGAGTATATGATAAGAGAGACATCAAGCCGAGCATTCATAGACTTGATAGTTATCTGAGACTAGTTTCTTGGCACAAAGTCTTTCATGAGGATAGGCCAGAGGCAAGCCACAGGGAAGAATCAAGAACCACAGATCGCTTGTGGGCAGGCTCTAGGATACAACCTAAATGGAAGAAGACTTCCAATTGTGGCTGCTTAAGGGTGACATCATGTTCAGCTGAATAAATTGCTGCAAACTTAATCAATATGTTCTGCTTTCTTCTTCCTTTTCCATGGAGGGGACTTGCCCACATGAAGTAGAAGCTCATACCTTTAGCTTGAAATGTTCTCAGGTTATCTCCAGATGGATTCTTTTCCCCTATAGTTCATCCACAACTAAATTTAGGGGGTAATGAATTTAGACTATCACTCTGTTCCCATCTGAAATCACTAACAAAATGCTTACTGAGTCCTAAGAAAAGCAGAATAAAAACACCTGGAATAAGACCAAGACTATTACTATGCCAGCAATCTGTTCCTGGCTTTCTGACCTCTGAGCTGGTCACAACGTATAACTGGGCAGAACCCCGCTCCCCTGGGTTGTGAAATCTGTGTGTGTAGAAACAAGGAATTCAGACTGATTCCTTGAACTTTAGGTGTAATTTGAGTTTGCAGTGTGCACTGAGCCAGCCATTTGGTAGCAAAGATAGATCACATGTCTAACAAAACCTGTCTGTTAGATGCTCTAGGACAACCAAAAAGCCACTAACTCTACTGTCTGCCTAACTAGACTTGTGAGCATGGGAAGGAGTATGTCCACATGAAGGACAGAGAGTTTCCAACAGTGTCTACAGAAAGCAAACTTAATACCACTAGGAAGAAAACCATTCTGATTACAAGACAGTTTTTGACACCCAGCTCTGATCCCTTGATGGATATTACATTGCAGGGGAAAGGGAAACAAAGATCAGCGCTTCAAGTTCTCCTTACCAAAGGAAGAAACCACCAAAGAGGGAGCATGCTGCAGAAACTTAGAAGAAGGCTTAGGGAAAGTTGGTGTGCCAGTTGGACCAGTGGGTACACAGAGGTGTTAAAAGACTCAGACCCCGCATTTGAACTCTATTAAACTGAAATACGTGCATTTCTACTGCTACAAAAAAACCCTGTTGTTTGTTATACAAACATTGTTAATTTGTTCTCCTCAGCACCTGTATCACTGGTTCGGAAAACCCATAGTTAGTTTTTGTAAGCATAGCCTTTCTGCAATCTCACTGTGTGTCCATGCTTTTTCTGAAACATTTTTTCTCACTAGGAGAATTGTTTCAGATCTCTCTTTCTAGCCAGATGCCTTTTTTTCTTTTCATGAAATTTGTAGAAGCTTAAGGTCTTTGATCCAAAAAATTTGAGATTTGTCAGTGTGTGCAAAAGTTATGAAGGGGGACTAAGACAGACAGACAGATATCCTAGTTACATAAGGGGCTAATTTCCCTGGGAAGCCAACCTAGAAAAATAATCACACCCTTTACAGAAAATTTATGTAGACAGATCCATCAGATAAGAATCTGAACTATTCACTCATTTGGGATTCTAGTTTGAAAGGCATCCTCCTACCCTTATTGTCTCACCCAGAGATCCTGGCAAGAAGCTTTTATCCTGTTCAGGACGTGTGTTGTGTCAGAGCCAAAATTAGACCTCATACCTCACAGGGTCTCAGTTCATAGTGCTTTTTCTTCCTGGGGGTTTCAAACATATCTGGCAAAAATAACAAGTCTTGTCAGGGACCTTCTAAGGGATAGCTGTAAATCTGGTAGCCCAAGACCAATGGCTCTCGTCAGCTATGACCATGCCCTCAAGAGCAGTGCCAGCTAGCTTTGACACTGGACTCCAATTTATGCTGTCCTGATCACACTCATGCAGGACCTCAAACACAGCTGGTGCATGTTCTCAAGGCAGGGGGAAACCCTGCACCGAGGCAAGCTCTGACCTCCCCTAGGTGGCTTGGATGGACTGTTCTGCCTGGCTCCTGGCTGGGTGTAAAATGATGAGAGGAAGAACTGACTGGACATACTGCTGCTTGAAGAATTTATTCTTTTGGTAGAGCACAACAGGGATATCAGAGACAGTGTCTTACTTCACGTCCTTTGCTGTCCAACAGTCTTCATAAATGACAGGATTTATATAGCAACTGTGGGTGCTGCTTTGTATCTTTTGAGGTCAGAAGGACCTTTTAAGTTATCTGGGACTTGATTCAGATGCCTAGTATAGATATTAAGTGGCATTAGAGTGGGCCTTGAGTACTTGACTCAGCCTCTAGCTAAATCCATGGCTGTGGTAGGTCTCTTGTAGATCTCCCTTACTTGTCCAGATAGCATTGTTTTATGTAGATGCTTCTTGTCATGGGCTGACATGTCCCACTGCTGACAAGATGGCACCCAAAGTTAGAACAATAAGCAGGAAACATGGGACAGATTTTGCCTACTTCTTGCCTTATTCACTTTCATGTGCTACTAGTATACTGCATTATACAGCTGGTAACGTCCCTGTGAAGATCTCAGTCTCATTAAGATTGCAGGTTGTTTGGAGGTGCAGGCACTGGTGGTTTTGCAGATCCAGAGGTCTGCAGGGTGTGGGGGGGAGCATTTAAATCACACAGATGGATTGAGCAGGTCAAAGAATCTCAATCAGCCAATTCCTGTATCCAGTCTCAAATTCCTTTCTTCGCTAGAGCAAATTATTAAATGAAGAGGTGAACTGCAGCCCACCTCATCACAACACATTGACTACCCAGAGATTGTCTCAGTGGATGAGGCTCGAGTTGGAGTCCCGGCCCCTGCTTCGTCTGTGCAGAGCCTGCCTGGGCATCTTCCTATCTTCTGGTTCATGCTGTGCGAAGATTCCCTGGGGTTGGGCATGGAGGTCCTGCTGCAGGCAGGGAGGTCAGGAGTAGGTTGACCCCACTGAAGCAAAAATCATTAATGATTGTTTGAAGTGAGATACAGCTACTGAGACATATTTTCTCTTATGTCACATACAGCACCCACAGTATCTCCCCTCATATTTTCTATTTTAAAGTGTCAGAAGAAGCAGGGATTTCATCACTTCCCTCCCACAGAGGCCAACTACTCAGTATAGGTGGAAATAGCATCTTAATTTCTCTTTTACTGAGCAGGTTGATACCTGGTACATCAAAAGGATGGCATTTCTCTAGGAGCAGGCTGCAAAACTCATATGAAATGATAAGCACAACAAGTGGACAATCATAATTCCTTCTCTGATGATGTTTTAAAATGAGAAATTATAACAATCTATTTCAGGAGAGCAGGGGGTTGGGACTTATTTAAAAATGTGAAAAAAAAAGTTCCCCTTTCCAGGAAGAGCACTTAACAATATGCAAGCAAAGTGGATAAAAGCAGCTCAGTAACAACCCCAATTGCGCAGAGATTGCCTCCTGCATTCCTGCACATCTTTGCCTTTTTGACATTTAGCTTTAATTTATAGCAATTTAGCTTGCTCTTAGAGGCTGCACTGTACATTTGGGAAAGCAAAGTGATCTGTTAAATGTTTGTCTGAAATTCAAATCAGGCACAAAGTAGCTTTGTCTTTTCCTTAAAAAGCAAAAAAGAGAGAGAGAGAAACCCCACTACACACACACGTGCATATCTGAATATACTTATTTTGGTACAGAAAGACAAATTATTCTCCTGTTATAAATTCATTAATACATGAGAGGACAGCGGCAAATTAGTTTGGCCCATTGGTCAAGAGTTACCAAATTAGATTCTTTTAGTTAGATTCCCAAATATGCAGTCAGTCAGGCAATAAAAGTCCTGATCAAGGAAAATACACTCAGGATATGGTGCAATTCATTTCCTAACCCCATGGCACAGGCCACGTCCTAGTGGTCATTCAGAGTCAGTGCCTCACCACAGCCTATGTTGTGAATCAGCTCAAAAAGGGTCAAATTCTGAATTCACACAAATTCTTGGGAGTTTCCAAGAGCTCTCCCGAGCAGCCTGGCCATGTTCACTCTGCAGAGCGCTGTCTCTGCTGGGCACAAGCCCAAAAAGCATGATTTCTCTTGGTGTGTTTTCTCTAGCTCAGAGTGCCCAGAATAACACGAGTGTGCCATCACCAACCAGAGCAGGTTTTTTTGGCTCCTGAAACTGCAACCCACCATTGCATGCCCTGTGCATGCCCCGAGGGAGCGTGGGTTGTGCTGGGGAGTGCAAAGCCCTCAGGGATGGTAGTGAAGAACCAAAAAAGGACTAGTTTTCTGCTGTGTTCATGAGCCAAATCAGATCAGAGAAGAGTCCTTGAGCATCACAGCCTGAGCAGAAGGACCATGTGGCCATGAACAAGTACAGGGAGAGGGAATGAGAATTCACTTTTCTGGTAGTAGAAAACCATTCAGTTGGTGTGATTCCTCACAGAATCACAGCTTTCTACAGGTGTCTGATTTTCAAAATTATTGGCTAGTGAGATTTTTCTGTGCTGTCCATGTACATTAATTCATTGACAGAAAACAGAACTTCCTTGTGTCCATTTTAAAAGAAACCAAACTAGTAATGGATGTCCAAGAAATAATTTATTCTGCCATTTTTGCTTCCTCCTGCTCATAAATTCTCTGCAAGCTACCTGTGATTTTCTCAGGGTTGTCCATTATTCAAAATTATTCACTGATGACCTTGTGAATGTTCTTGATCTTACTGTTATTTTCAAGGAGTCTATGAGCGTGACAATGTCTGAAAGCAGGGACAGCTTTGAGATTAAGAAGCTGGTCTGGCCTCCAGGAGAATTACTTGAGACAGTGCATTGCCAGCTGACCCTGGTCACGTCATTTAATGCCTCTGGGTTATCAGTTCCACATCTGAGCTGAACCTGCTCTTTTATGGCAAAGATTGCTCTGATAATAATGTAAAATTTATTTATGACTGTGAGGTTCTTCTACACTGGTACCAGTGTAAGGCCAAGGTGGAAATAGAAGCTTATGGGTTCATCCTGAGCCAAGAGTTCAGAGAGCTGATATTATAAAGGTTTTATTTCTGGTTGGATAAGTAACTTAAAATCAGATTTCAGGGGCAAATCCAAAATTTGAATGAAAGTTCCTAGAAACTGTGTATTAACTGAACACAAGCTATTGCTCTCAGTATGGGAGCAGCTGACTGAAATCCAATACCCATTTACATACAGGGCCTCTTTTAGCCTTAAAAATCAATTCAAAATTCCATCCTCATGATTATTCTCGGATACTGGCAGGGGTCAACCAATTTCTGCGGCTGTTGTCTCAACAAGCTCATTCCCAGGACCGTTTTCAGAAAATGCACGCTCAGAAAAGGGTCACTGACACATCTGAAGAGGCTTGTTTAAAATTTCCAGCAAATGCTGAGGGAAAAGCCCTTCTCAGCTCTCAGTTACTCATTTGGAGCAGTGCAGAAATCTGTGCTCAGAAGATGGAACCACCCCGTGAATCCCCTTTTTTTCTTTTTCTGGGGGCATAATGCAAGACAACGGGAGGAAAACCTTTCTTGCAGTCCCCAGCTTTCACATCGCTGGCTTTCCACGCTGTGTTTCCTGGTGGATACCTCCTACAAACTTTCTATAAAAAAAAAAAAAAAAAAAAAAAAAAAAAACACCTGCCATTTGACAGGGGAAGAGCTCAGAGGGTGTGACGACTCCAGCGCTGACGTTTCAAGGAGGTAGAAGCCCATGGTGGGTTTGAATGCTGACATCCGTGCTCGCTGGCTCGCCGCCTGACAGGCGTCCGGGCTGGGGTAGAGTCAGCCACGTGCAGGGRTCGTGCGCGCTAGGACGTGCAATTCCCACCTTCCTGGGGGAAAGTGTTGCGTAAGGTAACTGAACGGTCGCTTGAGCCTTGGTCAGGCCGCTGGTTGACTCAAGGCTTCTTGCCATATGTGTTTTGCCCTGGTGGCTCATTGCCGCGGTGCCTAGTTCGTCGCCTTAAAGGAGATTGAATGTATTTTAAGGACATCAGAGAGTCTCGTCTTCTGCATATTACCGCCTTATACCTCTCCTCTGGTAATTCCTGCAAGGAGAATTATTTTTCCTTAAACATGACAGCACCAAGCCCATAAAGCGGGAGCTGAACTATAGCATATCTCTCAGAGAGCTGTCCAATTTCGCTTTAAAACCCAGAGCAGTAGGGTGTTTAACACTTGTTGTGTGAAGCTGTTCCAGTCATTACTTATCTGCGTGGTTAAAAAGAATYGCCCCTCATTTCCAGTGTGAAGTTTTCTGACTTCACTGTTTAAACGTGTTGGATCAGCACATGGGGGAAAAAAAAAATCTAATGCGAGCTACAGGTCCCCTAACACCGGAGGTAAACGAAACCTTGCTGACTCAAGCATTTATTCCRTGTTCATCGTCGCTATCTGAGCACATGTGAGAACTATCCAGGAAACTGGAGCTGTCATCATTACTTTGACAGACCCAACTTATCTCCAGCTGTCCTTGATTTTCCTCTGCTCCATCCCTTTTGCTGTGTGGGACATCCTGTGAAGCAAAAGAAATAATGTCAGAAAAAGGACTTGCTTTATTTTCTAATTGGATTTTTATTTCAGAAAAATGACTTCTTTTTGGAAATATTTCTGTTCTGACGTCAGTTCAAAGCATAAGTATGTTTCTGTTCTGTTGGGTTTGTTCTCCCCCTTACTCCTTAAACGTTACTGATGTAAATGATCAGAAAAGTGGTGAAGAGGGCTGCTGAGGAGAGGCACGATACTGCCTTTGATCCATCAGTCAAGCGTGCTCCGAACTCCCACCCCTCCTTGCAAGAAATACTGTGTTCCCATCATGTTATTGAAAGGACACTGACTAGTAGCATGAGGAGGTCCAGCTGCTGAAGACAGACAGTGGGCATCCTTGATCTATCCAGTGAGATGTAGAAAGCACAGCCCTTGCATCTAATTGCTTGCGACCTAAGGTTGTGCCCTGCAAACTCCTTTCTGACTTGGGCAGCTGTGAAGATGATGCTTTATCCAGTCAAATCTTACAACAAAGTGACAGAAATTTTTTAACTCTACCAGTCCCCAAAATCTGACCACACACACACACAYACACACAAAAGGTAAGAAATAGTAAAATCCATTTAATTTTAAAGGCTCCCCTAGATTGTTAGATTGTCCCAGTGTGGATATGAGTTACTGGTGCCTGAGGAAAACTACATGACACCTCATCTAACAAATTAAATGTTTCCATGCAATTAAAATGAAGCACTCAGCCTTAGTGTAATAAACTTGAGGCTATTAGTATTCCTAGTGCTGTTGCCTTCATTGTGTTTTACAGTGCCATAAATATAGGCTCAGCATGATGGCTCAGCAGGCACTGGGCATAGAGAAAAATATCTTGTAATATTTGTTATTAAAACATTAAAAAGTCCTTTACTTGAACACACACATTTTTAAAACGTCCCTGACTTGGAGCCTCTGCTTTTAATCTCTTCATGTGCCCCGTAGCTCTCCATCACGGCCTCTTGCCAGCTTGCCAGGGTGACAGGAAGAGCTGCTGCAAAGTGCTGCRTCCTCTCAGCTGCTTTGGGGAAGCTAAAGGGGACTAAAGAGACCTGACACTTGGCTGAACCAAAGACTGGAGTCATGGCCCCAGGGTGATGGAAGCCTTTAGGAGGTTTTCTAGGGACTTGAATGGACCCTGGGTACAGAGATGCCCTCTTGGAGAAGCAGCAGTGCAGATGCAYGTGTCCAGAGTTAGGGCACATATGTATAGTCTGATGCCTTCAGAGCAAAAATCCTGTAAGAGGAGGATCCATTTTCCCCCAACATTAGGTGTGTGATTCAGCTTGCAGGTGGTGACTACTTACAAGGTGTCTAGGTTCCTATTATAACTCAGAGGAGAGCTAGACAACACAGTCTGTGATGACTAGAGAGACACTGGTAGACAGTAACTTCAGTCACCCATGCAAAGGCGCTATTTGAGATGCTCTAGGGTATCTGAGACACCAGTACAGGTCTGTCTGGCAGGATGGAGGACATACAGGAGACCCAGGCCCTCCTGATGACCAGGTGGCATACCTTAATTACCCGGAGGACCTGATCCAGCTCATAAAATAAGACATCACAGAACAAGATAGTAAAGGTGTAGGTGTCTCCATGGGAACTAGGTGTGCAAACTCTCTCTGGAGATGTCATCAGTGAAGCTGGTGGAGTTGGGGGTGTGATCTACCTTACTCAATGAAGGCATATCTTTCAGATGGGATGAACCACGTCTTCCATCAACTGACTACACTGGATAGCTCTGTCCAGGCTTGTGAGGTCAGATGCAGACAACTTCCCTGCAAATCACCAGGTATAAGCAGACAAAGCTCATCCCAAGATACTTGGGCACATTTTGGAGGAGTCACCTAAAAGTTCATAACATGCTTCCCCATAGCCTTGTGGTCTGAAGAGCAGGGCAGGAGGATTCCTTCTCCAAAACAGTGTAGAGCTTAGCTCATGGGATTTACTTGAGCTAAATAGGAAAATGTGAATCTTCACCGAGAAAGGCAAAGTTTAAAATGTGATTAGGAACAGAGAACTGTACTGATGGAAAGGAAGGCCTGACTTGATGGCTGGAGAAGAAGTAGCAGTGTTTCAGGTACTCTGGTAGGAGCTAGCCAAAAGAACTAGGTTTCCATTTCTCCCTTTTCCCTGAAGCCTGGAAGGACCCACTCCTTATCTGAAATTCAGCTGAGCTATGTTTGTCATATTTCCATCCACACTCTTCTGCTTAAACCCTCTTAAGCATCCCAAAGCGTTACTCTGACTCTCTGGACTTCCATAGATGGTTAACACATTTCACACCCCAGTTTCCCTTCTTTGCAGCCTGGCTAAGCAATGCATATTTGAATTCATTCTGAGAGCCGGGTTGCAAGGGTTTTAATAAAATCCAAACAGAAACTCTTTATCCACTAATAGTTTCAGCTAAAAATAGACTACAAATTTCTTTGTTGAGATTTACTGTGTATAAACTCAGGCATATGGTTGTGGGTTAGGGCTCCCCCCCCCCCCTTTATACACTATATAGGAGGAAAAAAATAAAAAAGGCAGCTGATTGAAGCTTTGCAATTCACTGGCTGTGGGGATCATATAATTTGAGCTCATGTTTTACAATAGCATGGAAAATTCCTACCTCCCCCCCCCCCCCTTTATACACTATATAAATACTGATTTCTTTCAATACTTGTTCCATTAGTTACAGTTAGAATTGCCAGAATCACTCATCTTTTTCATTGACTGTATTTTCTTGGCATTTGCTTTTGTATTTTTATTTTTGCATTATAATTTCTTACCCTCTTTTCATTTTTCACCAGCCCATACGGAGGTACCATGGAATAAGTTTCTAAGCTCAGCTGGACAGTTCCTGGACACCCCAGGGTCCGTGATATCATCTCTACTCCAACAGCTGAGGAAAAGGCACCAAGCATCTTTCCAAATCACTTGAGCTGGTTAAAGCACCCCCCAGCACAAGACAGTGGGGAACAAATCTCTTTCCTTATTATTAGACCCTGCCTAATAGTGTCCAGAGCTGTCCCTTCCAAGCTGTTCCACGTTATTTCATGAATTCTTCAATTTGCAGTTTAAAAATCTGTTAGTGAATTTTCTTAGCATCCTCTACAGCACAAAATTGGATGGTTGATTTGTGCTGTGTCTGTTCACAGTTTCTGAGAATTCCCTTATTGCCTCTTTATCAATAGCCATCCTGCTTTTCCAGACAGCTTCACAATTTGTCTTCGCTATTAGAGATGGATTTGAAACAAGGAGTTTTATCTCCCGGCTATTTCTGTCTCAGTCTCCCTATCACCTCTRCCATCTTTCTTCCTTCTACTGAGACTCAGTTACCAGAGAATGAAATGCATTTTGGAAATGTTTGTTTAGCCAACATAAAGGATGAACCACCAAGCTCAGGAGCTGCCATTCTATCAGCTCGTTCAGATATCTGCAGGAAATCTTACGCTTTCTTCAATGCAGCATTAAAAAGTTTGAAATCAGAACAGTGAAGGCATCATCCATGTGAAACCTGGCAATCAAGTGTGCTTGCAAGTTACCTTCTGGGAGAGTTTTGAATACAACATCATGAAAGTTCTCCTTATGAGCTCCCCAAATGCCCTTAAACTTTACAGACCATCACGACATGGCCATCTGGATCGTAGGCACATAACCTAAAGAACAAAGCACTTACCATTTACACTACATAAATCTGGGGAGATTTCAGTATGGCTGATCATAAAATGTTGAAGCACTGGAGGTCAGAACACTTTTCTGGTGGCAATAAAAATAACAACAATGCACAAAGCAAATTCCTTTCACTCAAATTTCTAATATTCTTCACCATTAGAAGTGAAATGAGAGTCACATACAAGACAGCAGGAGAAAATAAATCAGGATTTTCATAAATGTTGCAAGGGAGAAATCCAGCTGTAGGAGAGCTCAGGATTTGTGGGATCCAGATTACAATAGCATGGGTTATCTAATCTAAGAGATTCACATAAATTTTTGATACGTCAAAGGTTTCCTTGATGCCATGCATGCAACTGCTGCACAGGGCGTTGACTCAAACCTGAGTGTCCTCTAACACTGCACACCCCATTCAGTGGCATTTCAAGGGAATTTGGTATTTGTTGTTGKGATAAAAGCTCCATCCTGGGGAAACTTCCTGCTGAAACATGTATGGGAACATTTTCATCTTATCATTTCCTGCATTTTCCAGCAAAAGAGAAAGAAACCTACTAAATCCTACTGATCCTGTCCTCCTTTTCTTGTTCTGTGCACTCACACCAGTACTGTCCAATTAGCGCTAATTGACACTTTCAGCAACTCCAACTGAGTTTCCCAACTCCATCTGAGTTCTTGGAGAAGGTCACTCCTGGGTCTGGGCAGTGTGGTGGGAGGTGAGCTTGCACAGGCACAAGGAAATCCTTTGGAGTGAAGGAATGGAAGAGCACTGGGCCTTTCAGCAGAGATGTTACTCCATTCTTCTTACCACCTGTCACCAGGCCTTTTAATTACCCTTTCCCTCCGTGACAAACAGAATTGCAGCTCCTCAAGGACTCATTTGCTAGAGGTGGGCAATGGCATTATTAAAGTTTTCCATGTACCAAATGTCAGSGTCTGAAGCTGTCACATCACCAGCATTTGTGCACCCAGCATCAACTCCTTGTTGCCCACTGGTCCCTGTGTGGATCCTCCTGGGGGTAACTTTTGGTATGAGATGATATGTGACATAAATCACTTGGTGCTGGCCAGGAGAATATATACTGGTATACCAAGGAAAAAGAAAATATGAGGCTAGAGATCTCATCAGAAACGTGCAGATGCAGYAGGATTACCCATGTGGGCATGTCCTCAGACTGCCATTGCTCATCAGAAGCATGAGTGCCGTGCTGGCATTGCAGAGCAGAAAGATCTTACAGGGAAATATAATTCTGTATTAATGTCTGAYAGCCTTAGCATCCTCTTTCCTCTCCACAGCTTTTTCAGCCTGGATCAATAAGATGACAACAATGAAAGCATACAGGGAAAAGCTGAATATCTGAACCTGGATACCATGAGCACATATCCCATCTGGAACAGGWTCAGTCCTCCAAGATCCCRCCAGTGTCCTGCTCTCCTGATAAGCAAAATAGTGTCCCATGTGTGCTGTTTCTTTGGCTCAAAGTTAAACATTTAGAAGTTTCCTTTCTCTCCCTAACATAAAGTCGCAGTGTTTTTCAAAAGTTCTATTTTGCAGATATATTGCTAGCCGTGTTTTTGACAAAAGCATTCTGAGGTAAAATGAGATGTGGAACAGGATGATGAGGGAAAAATCAGAGAAGACAGAAAATGTCATCAAGGAGAGCAAAGAAAACAAGGAAGGCAACAGCAGCATGAGAGGACAACAGAAGCTGTGTTCAGGAGAAAGATCTGATACAGGATCACACAGCTTTTGAGGACTGTAGGGACTGTCCTGGAGAGATGAGGTAGGCAGATAGGAGGCAACGGATACTTCCTGGGGGGGAATGATGGGAGCTGGGATTTCTTATTAGGTTTCTGGCACTGTAGTGTCCCTCCTGTGCCTTGTTGAAGGGGAAGTGAGAGGTCACATCATGCTACCATGCACACCATGACTTGCAGTTTCAGGTGCTCTGTGTGGGCATGTGTTTGGTCATCTGTGCCGGGAACCACTTCTGTTCAGCCCAAAGACATTAAAGAGGGACATGAAAAGTTTGATGAGATGACATTGACCAGTTGTGAGGGGCAGATGATTCCTCCACCAGGGTGTCCACATAACATTGCACAGCATGATGGAGAGGCCCTGAGCTGGAGGAGGATGTGGCCCAGCATCCCTCGAGGAACTATCAAATGGGAGGACATAATTCAGAGCTTTGCAAAGGGCTTCTGAAGCTGCATGGTCAGAGTTAACTTGGTGGCATCTCCAGGAGCAGTGTAGACACACAGCAAGCATGTGGGGRCATTTTCTCCTGGGATTTAATCCCTGAATCTGAAATAAATGTTTGTTAGCAAGGCAAGATGTGGAATAACTAATCCGAGCAAGGTTTTATCTGCTACAATAAAACCCGTGAGCATGTTTTTAACCCTCTAATACAGGTAACCTGCCCAAACACTTGTATACATATCCCAAAACTGTTTCTCTTTCCAATCCTGAAGCAACACTGATGTGTCCAGAAAAAGAGTGTGAGGATGCCTACTCTGATAACGATATGAGGGAGAGGGAGAGCTTTTAATAAAACTCAGTCACGGACACAAATTGCACCTTTCACACTGGCATTGGAGACAGAATCATTTTCATCTGGGGACAGGTGCTTTTGGGGCTGTCTTTATTTAAACAAATCTGTCTGTTTCTGTGAGATGGCAGAYTGCAATTATGGCACAGCATGCTGGTCAGAACAGGCAGGCCTGAGTGTCCAAATTTTCATCCTCCTGCCCAGCCTGGGAGGGAGGTGTCTCCCCCGACAGAAGCAGCTGTTAGAAAGTGCAAAGCCATGGCAGGAATAAAAGGCAACMCAGCAGCAAGACTAATGAGTCTGCTGCTCGACTCTTGGCTTATTTAAATTCATTCTGGACTTGGGGAACTTTTCTTGCATTTTTTTAATGTTCYTGTGTGGCTGAAGGACATTTATGTTGAAAGTATTTGGGAAGATTTAGAGTCCATCACTTGCCTCTAAAGATGCTCAGGAAGGAATTTTCTCCTCAAACAAAACAAATTGCCTCTGGGTCAGATACTCAGCTGTTGCGAAGTGACAGACCTCTTGTGACCTCTACTAAGAACCTGGCCTAATGTGTTTTAAAATGCAGTGTTTGTCTCCCTGTTATTAGTTTTTTTTGGCTGAGATCTTCAAAGAGAGTCAAAGGAACATAGGAGCCCACATCTTATTGAAGTGCAGCCAGGTTCATATGAGTTTCCCCAGGGTACCTAATTCCCACAGGGCTCTTGGAACAATCTTGGCCTTTGGGCTGATGATGAGACCAGCACTGCACAACACAAGCAAACAGGATTGTTTGATCTGCACCTTCAATGCTGTGCCCTTACTGAGGTGGTGGCTGAGCCCAAGGAGATTGACTGTCTAAAGCAAACAGGCCCAAACAGGACCTGTTTGGAGGGTTAGAAACATCCTGTCCTCACCCAGGCCTGGTGGGACTCATGACTAGGATAGGGGCTTCACGGCACCCCTCACAGCCCCATAGATGTTTCATTCTTGCCTCTGTTCAGGGTTTTCCCAGACTTCTCCCCCAAGGTAAAGATGAGAGTAAGTTACTCCCAGGCCAACTTGGCTGTGGGYTACTTAAACACCAACTGAGGGACATGCCTAAAACAGACCCCCCCCTTTTAGGAGTCACCAACTAGTTTTCTGGCTTGTGTTTTGCAGGGACTAAGCTGGCCATCCATAAATGATCCTGATTTCTATGCTTCAGGATCCCTTTAGCTGGAAGCAGAGAAGTTAAGAACAGTTGCTAGTGGACTGGTTTTGATTCGCTTGGGGTATGACCAAGGTCTGCAGCAAAATTTGCTGTCCTGGGATTTCCTGGCACCAAGCTGAGTGGAGGGAATCAAATGAGGCTCCTCAAGTGCATGATGCTAGCCCGTGACTAGGACCTGGATGACCAGGCTGGGACGTGTTGGATGGTGAATGAATTGCTGGGGATTTGGAGCAAAAAGTGACTCGTGCAGGGTCACAACAAAGCTGAGCAGCAGAGGCCAGACCCAAACCCTGCTGGCTTCCAAAGCAAGCTGACATTCAGCTTGCATCCCGCTGTCTTCCTTGTTAAGCAATTGCCCTGTTTTAAAAGGCAAAGAGGATTGATTTGCTGAAGTGTCCCTACGCGTGTGCAGCTTTCAGCTTGCAGCGGCTGCACTGACTGTGATATAGAAATTTCTCCTGAGACAGAAAAGAACGTCAGCTTAGGTTAAAAAAAAATTATAAAAAGAAAACAGTCCTGCAAACTTAAGCAAGGAAATTAGCACAATTCYGGAGCTTAGCAACAAGAATCACTCCTGAAACATTGCATTAATAATTATTTCAGTGTAGTTTCAAATGTCAGGCTGTGTCCTGATCTTGGATTCRTGATATCCTGTATTTAAAAAACCAAACTGGATTTCAAATTGTCATTCCCTTCGTACACAAGAACTCACTGCCACCGAGATGTGAGGGGAGGATTCACTTTCACCTTGCGTTGTGATCTCATCAGCTCTTCCAAGCAATGTAAAGGGATTACTGGATCAGCTTTGGAGAGGAAGCCAAAAGGGAAAGTTAATTACTGAGAATTCCATAATAAGAAGTTTTACCTTCTAAGAAATTCTCCTGGTTTTGATATTTCTTCATCTCTTGAACGAGGCCAAAAAAAAAAAAAAAAAAAAAAAGTAATATATTGAAGACACATTTGGAAAGGGAGAAAATTGTTTACAAAGGGTCAAGTTATAGCCCAGGTGAAGAAAGGGAATGCCAGATACCATGTGAGCTGTTGTCTAGGAAAAGAGAGGGTCATATAAGACAAGCCTGGGGCTTAGAGTACCTAGAATTACTTCTTGCATGTGGCACTGGCAGACACCATAGATGTGGGCCAGTGCAAAACRAGAAGTGCAAAATGAAAAGGCTTGTTTGGATTATTTTCAACAGAAAATTCTATTAAAATCAATTTTCTCATCAATTTCTCTTAGTTCTGAATCATTGTGATTACCAATGAGATGTAAAAGCTGCTTTTGGCCATTTGGGGTCACTGGACATGTAAGATCTGTGCAGTTTTAAAGCATTACAATTTGAAAATGCACACAATCAATTTTTTTTGCATTGTAATTTCACATAAGTGGTCCAATACCATGAGCAATCCACACAGAATGAATRTCAAAATGTTTACAACACCACACAGGAACACGCAAAGGCTGACCAGGTTTGCAGTGCTCCAAGTCCATTTCCACTTGAATAAATCAGAAGAGAGGTCTTTGCTCCTTCTACTCTGTGCTGCTTTTTTATTTTTATTTTTATTTTTTAATCTCCCCTCACAAGGCAGCAAAGGCACAAAATTCTCCGAAATAAATCTACAACGATAGTTACTCACAAAGCAAACCTACATTTGGAGTTTTTATTCTAACTTCTTTGCTTCTAGCTATACTGATTTTGGTAAGGAAAGAGGAAAGCAGCCCCATTTTCTTTGCTACACCAAACACCYATTCTGGAAAGTTCATCTTCCAGTTCATCAGCTGAGAGGCCAATGGACTTGCAAAGGTTGCACATGTTGGCTCAGTGTATCTCCAGCAGACTAATTAAAGTAGTAAAAGGCTATATAGCTCCTCCAGCTTTTAGTTGTAGCTGAAGCTTGGATCAGAAGAGCAATGGGAACCATCTGGGAAGGCACTAAAACCCTTCTGACTGGCTTGACTTCCGTTAGCCCTGGTAATACTGCTGCAGAAAGTTACTTTCAGAGATCCACACCACCAAGAAGCTTGGGCTGTCAAATCAACAATGTCTGTGAAGCTGCAAGAGCCAGTGGAGAGGTTTTTGTCCGTGCTCTATTTTGTGTCCAGAGGCTCAAAGGATCATTCAGATTGGAAGGAACCTCAGGGAGTCTCTAGTCCAACCTCCTGCTCAAAGCAGAATCAGCTACAAGATCAGACCAGGTTACTCAGTCATGTTACTTACTGGATAAAGTTACTTATCCAGTCTGATCTGGAAAATCTCCAAGGATGGAGACTGTGTTGATTTTTCAACCCTTTTCAATCCTGGAAGATTATTTCCTTGCTGTTATCTTCACATACATATTGGGTGTGAAGGCACTACATTAAAAAAAAAATCTCTCCTGGAGAACAGGTGGCTGCTATCTACTATTTTTGAAAAAAAAACCTGGAGGTCCTTAAATGATCAGTCTGGGGCTATCATTCCAGGTCCATAGAAGAATATGATGCTGCATTTCTGCCCTCATGTGTCTGGTTGTAAAAGTCCCTGCTGCTACAAAGGTGATTAGTTTCACTTAACTCTAGAGTGAAAAAAAATAATAATAAAAAAGCATGGTCATAGGCATATAAGAACTTTTTTACTGCATTTTTACAACTACYTCTAACAGCAACCAGAGCAGATACTGCAGGAAGAGTATAAAGAGGACAACATACATGACACTGCCACAGAATACTGCCCCAGCCTGCAGTAATTCATGACTCTTTATAATCAGTAGACCTCACCAGATTTTCTATCATGAATTTATCCAATTGGCTTTTGAAGACCTTTTTCGGCACATTCTGCATACTGCAACAAGGAGCTCCACAGCTTAATGAAATGTCTCAACACCCACCACCTTCTATTCATTTYGATCCTGCCTCCTCATGCTATCTTCTGATGCCGCTGCACTCCTGAGCAAGAAGAAGTAGTGATTTGTCAGCTGTGCACCCAAGAGCTAGATCCTGCGTCGTGCTGCAAGTCCCTATAGCTGGACCTGGGAGACAGAGAGGTACTGCTACTCCCTGCTCCAAAGTGGGTTTGGACAAAGGAGCGTGTTCACTAATGGCTTGGGACATTGGTTAACAGCTAACTGCTTTTACACTCCAGAACCCAGAGAAAGTATAGCTTGGTGCTTGTGAGACRCTCCAAGGCTGCCATTCCTATGATCTACTTTCTGTGCTACCCCTGGGATGAGAGAATCTCTGCCTCAGCTTCTTCGTAGTTGACACTAGCCTGGCCTCTTAGAAGCCAGGGAACAGAATTAAGCTTCTRTCCTCAGGTGTAAAACTCATATTTTACAGAATTTATGTAATTGAGTGAAACTCATCACTGTGAAAATGTGTTTCCACTAGCAAATGAAACACCTCTCCATGTTGTCTCTAGGTGTAAGGAGTATCAACACTCTGGTTTAAAGTTCGGAGAGTAAGGYGCTCCTTCTGCAATCTGATGGTGAGTGAAGGGAAGAAGTCAAGCACTATGTCTGCTTAAGTGGTTCCCAGAATTACTGAGACTAGACCTTCCAGACAAGGAGATGCTTTTTATCCTTTAACTATTGACTGAGAAATATGACTGTGGAGAGACCTTCAAGTTCAGGGTACATCTACCCTGAGTCTCCTCCACTACCAGTTGTGGTAGTCACCAGAACAGAAGGTAAGCTGAGAACATGCAAGCTGGTACAAACCGAAGCATTCAGGAGGAAAAGATTTGGGGCTGCACTTGAAAATGTGAAAAGGACTCTTTGAAGAGCCTCTGCACACCTGAAAGTTTCTCCAGGATGTTTTCCTTCATCAGGAATGAAAGGTTTTGGGATGGACCCAGGAACAGCACAATGCTGCAACCTTYTGTCTGACCCTTGCAGAGACTATTCCTTCCCTCAGTAGTTCCCCCACAACYCAACTGAGTTCATCATGACTGCTGTGTCATCCCTGCTCTTCTGTCTGTGCAAATCATGGAGGTGATGGTTCTCCTCTATCCGTCAGATCACCTACCTGTACCAAATCTCTCCAGCTACCTCAAAGGCTTRTCTTTCCAACCATTGCAGTGCATGCTTTCTCTGGCCTGCTGCAACTCTCGCTTTTGGGAATCTAAACTGCTGCAGTCCTGAAAGTCTTGTAGAGCCTGGAAAGGCAGTGAGGGCTCTGTCACTGCAGTCAGAGGGTGAGTAGTGACTCTATCTGTGCTAAGTCTGCATAATTAAAGGTAAATCTTGTCTCATGTCAGTGGCACTGGCTTGACTGAGGTCCAAAAGGGAGGCAGATCTCAGTCTGCTCCAGAATGGTGGTCATTCAAATTGATAACAAGGGCTTGATTTTACAGAGGGTGACATTCCTAACATTTTTCACTGTGATTAATGTTTTCCTTGTATGTCCCTGCCACACCACAAACTCCTTGATTGCACACTAACCCTTTGTGTGCTGTAGGACATTTCCAGCAAATGGCATATCATGTCTCAGAGTCAGGTCTACCATGCTGAGGAGATGGGGGCTCCTGTGCTGCACATTGTGCATTGTGTATTTCACAGACTAGCTGTTCTTAATCCCTAGTAAACAAGGTGCTGGTAGGATCTGATCCCTGATGTACAATCATTCTGGTAGTGGAAAGGTGCCTCACATACATTACTACTCATTTTGAGGTTCTTTGCACCAGGGACTGTGGTGTAAATCRTCCTTTCAAAACAGCTGAGCTGACTATTACACCGCATACCAGAGCTTTGCTCCTTGTGGCTGTGGACACAGCCTGTGCAGGTCTGTGTTTGGACTACAGGCATTACAGAACCCACTGGTTTCCAGAAACAACCTCAGTTGCTCCAGCTGTGGGACTGTGACTGGGCAAGGGCTGCCTGGGAGCAGCCCAAGTTAATAGCACAGAAGATTTGGACACACTAGATAGTGCCCGGAAAGCCTGGGAAGAAATTCAGCAGGGAGCAGGGAAACAGAGGAAAATGGCCRAGGAAGCTGTTCTCCAGAACCATCCTCTTTTGCAGTCTGCTGTGCTTTGGGGTCAAGCTGTAGCCTTCATGTCCATGAGGCGCCTTGAAATGAGTACACAGCCACATTATCGCTGCTTGATTTCTCRGTGCAGACAGGTTGACTTTCTGAAGCTGAATCATCAAGTGGGTTGGTAGGAAAAAGCAGCATCCTTTATTCAGCCATCAGATGGAAGTGTGTGTAAATGTGTGTGTGTGTGGGGGGGGGGGGGACAGGGGACCCTGTAGTTTCCTAAAGCTTTTTGAAGTTCTGAAGCAAAAGCAACAAATTTCAAGCCAAGATCAGAATAAAGAGAATTATTCCATGTTTCACTTACTGATCAGTGAAGCAACCGGAGCAGGTACCTCTGGAGCAGACAGGGATGTTAGCAATGGGTGAGTTGGTATGATTGCTAGTGCTCCTTACACGTTTTGCTTCTGCTCAGAGAGTGTGGTGGCAGCCGCAGCACTATTCATTTGAGAAACAAGTTCTTCATGGACTTTGGACCTTCACAAATAGGATGCAAGCTGCTCTTTCCAGGGGAGGGAGCCAGTGCTGGGAGTGTCTCATCGCAGAATTGAATAGGAATGGTCATGATGGAAAAGCAGCAGGCACTGCTTTCCACTGCAAGTCTGAAGAACTTCATTCGGGTCCCCGGGCCCAGTCACAGTGTGAACAGCTCCATTCAAAAGATGATGCATTGCTTTCTGATCACTTTTGGTCCCCCTCTCCAGGTGCTGAACAGGACCCTCCAYATTTCTAATACAGAATCACCCTCTTTGGTTCTCTCAGCTCATTTCTTCCCCTTACCTTTCCACCATGGGCTTTAAGGGCACATCATATCCCGCACACCGAGTTTCCAGCAGTGGCTTCAGTGCTTCTATTCTGTTCCCTGAAAAGCTACATGAAGAAGAAACTAAGAAAGCAACACTAATTTTAGCAGTAATTAAAAGCCAAGTGTGAATACTCAAGGAAGGGTCAGCTTGGGTTAAGTCTCAGGTACAACAGGAGAGTGGCTGTTGCAGGAGTGTGAATGTGCCTTATGCCTTAGCCCCTTGTGCTGCAGAGTTAATCACCTCTGGTACTCCTTCTCTGAGGCAGGAGGGTTGTACAGCTTTCAAAACCTGAGCTGTGATCTTCACGTGGAACCATGTGGTAGGGGCAGCTCATCCACACCTGGAACCTAGAGGCTACAAGGCACCATGGCAGAAGCTTGGGCAGGGGCACCTGAAGGCTTCACTCCAGAGAAGTCTCCTTCCTCGAGGAGCTGTGTTGGTAACTGAGATAAGAAGGGCGGGTGTTCCTAGATGAGGTTGGCTCAAAAACACAGCACAGCTGTGCAGGGTCTGGTMCTGATCTTTGTACCCCAATATGTAAATCAGAAGTCATGGAGGTATCGCATAGGCTTTTTGGGAAGCTCCTGAGGGATTAGAGTTCCTTGATTATTTCTATTTTTTTATTATTACTAGTATATATTTAATATTTAATCGGGGTTCTCACCTGGAGGTAGTTTCCAGGGCCCAGCTATTCTGGAGTTCAGTGCTTGAGACAACCTGATTACTGATCTCTTTCCTTTCTTCACCTTCTTTACTTTACTTACTAGACCCTTTCAAAATGTCTGAAACCACAAGTGTGAATATGGTGCACTGACATTTAAATGCCTTTTTAGCTATCCCCCATCCTGATACTATACATCAAAAACATCTCTTTGAACGCTCCCAGAGATGCTGATTGTTTTCCTCTCCCACTGATTTCCTTTGGAGCTGCGTTTGCTCCACTCTCCCAATATAGCAGACCTAAGCTGTCCATTCAGCAGTTAATCAAATACCCTTCTGAGTAGCTGGGCTGTTTAGCAATAATACATTTGAACGGATTGTTTGAAAAATACTCCTGCAGGAAACTCTCCTCTCCTCCATCCCACTATGGTGGCATTGTCCATGTGCCTCTGTAATCCATTGTATGGAAACAAAAGTGGCTTTCCCTCTCCCTTATTTAGATAAATGAGGATTTACCAACAGTGCTCATTTTCTAAGAGGCCACAGGAAAAGTTTTTCAATAAGCTAGAATTAAAATAATTTAGTAAGAAAACTTCATATTGCTTGGGGCTGTATATGAGATCAGACTGAACTGAGGTAAGTGTTCAGAGGGATATTTTTTCCGACTGCTCTTACTGGGTCATGGAGAAGAGCTGCAGTCTTGATTTCCTGCAGTAATTGTAGCTCTTGGGGCTCTCTTGAAGGAGGTAAAGGATTTATCTACATTTCTTGGACAGTTTCTGGGGAGGCGATCACATTCTGCCTCGCGGGAAGGACAGCCTTTCCAATAACTTCAGAGTACCTGTCCCCAAGTCGCCATCCGTGCATTTCTGTTATGATATGATATATAAAATGCACATTGCCACATTCTCATGTTACAACAGAGGAGAGGAAAATATAACCTCTCTCTGTTGAAGAGGCTGCAAGAGGGTATGGCTTTATCATAAAAGCTCTGGGTCCAGCCCTGGCTAATAGCTACATACATACCAGCTGGGAAAGTGTCTACCCGGGAATGCAGCCAATAGGTGTCAAAGATTTCAGGATCATCTAAGGGAAACAAGACAATTTTATAAACAAAGATGATGAGCTGGATCCAAATAGCAAAGTCAAAGTAGCCACCACTGGAAAGTCAGCGTTTTCCCACGTGTACCATCCAGATAACGAAATTATTTCCTGCCAGTCTAGAGACAAAAAGAACCGTCTCAGATCCCACCTTTTGATGGTTAATACAATGTTATCTAAGTCATTTTGCAACATCAGATGCTGGATATAGACAATACCACAGGCTATTGTAAATCTGCATAATTGGTACTTAACCAATAATAGTGGAATCAGTTACAGTCATAATTAAGAGTGTGAAATTTCAGTGTTTATTACATCGCTGTAATGAGCACTGATCCTCTCTCAGTATAAAGAGAAGTAACTCTGCCATCATCTACCACCAGAAAGTCTCTAACTTGCACAAAGTGGCATAGCTTCTTGGATAGCAGCATCTCCGCAGTGGTAAGACACTGACTTGTCACCAGCAGAGGATCAGTCCCTTCTGAGCATGCTCCTACTCATGCACAGAAGAGCTCAGCRAAGTCCTCTAGGAGCAAAGAAAACATCTTTTCCCCCTGTTCTCACACTCCTGACTCTTTTACAGCAAAAGACTAGGCAATAGATGATAACAGCTCTTTGGGCTGAACTGGGGAGGGCAGGTTTGTGATTGAGATATAGGTCTCTGGGGATGGCAACAGTTGAAGTCTTTCCAATTAGCACATTGGACTGGAGTCAAGAGCTGTCAGAGCTTTAATTTACTAACCTACATCCCTCTCCCAATATGTCTGTGTGACAGCTCATTCCTTTAAGGTTGATAGAGTGTGTGGCTGGCCTCTAACTGGTCTCCAATCCATCCAACTCCTTGATTTGCTCCCTAGGAACATTTTCCAAAGGGAGCTTTCCACAGCTTGTGGATGCCTGATTTTCTTTAGACAGTATAGTTATTCCTGAAAAGCAGAAGCTCAAGTCTCTCTGAGTCCATTTTATGCCTTGAAGTGGGGATGTTTGGCTGGTGTCCATCACAGTGGAGACGAGATGGTGCTTATATGGCGTGTGTGTTGAAAAAGCTTTTACTGAGCTGGCTGAACACTGACAGGACATGGGAGCTCTGTTGCATCTGTTTATTTAAGGCCAAAACAAAGGTTAACAAAATTGCAGTCTTGTGTTGGTATGAGCATGGACACCCTTCCTTATTTTTTTCAGCAAATATTTAACCTCACCACCTCCAGAGCCTAGCACAAACTTATCCGCAAGCAGTAAATAAGGCCCAATGTTCAAAAGCAGACCTAAGTACGAGGTCTCTTGGTAACTTCCTGAGATCCTTCTGCAGCTCTAGGTTAGTAGCCAAAAACAGAGAACAGCTGGCAGATATGACACCAGAAACCTTTTTTTGTTACCCTGACATTTCCTTCCACATCCAGCTGCTCTTCCTTGTTAAACACCTCCTGACTTCCTACCTAGAGTTGCCACCATGCCTCTCTTTATGATGGTAAATATCCAAAGCGTTTATCAATGATATTAGGCAAGTGTGTAGCTGATGTGGTCTTATACCAAGAGAGGACCATTATCCTTGTCTGTTCTCAATGCCCAGGTAATTCAGGCTACCAGACTTTGACCTCATAAGCTCAAATCTCCCCTAAAGTTAGATGCCCGCAGTGTACATGCCTGCTTCTGAGCCAGGTGTCTCCGGTGGGATTCCTCTGGCCAAGAAGTAAGGATTGTGATACAGATGTCTCTGTTAGAGCTAGTCCCCTGGGCTCCCTTCAGAGCCAGTGGGAAGAAACAGGATACAAGCCATCTGGTCTGTTTTAGAAATTTTCTTCAGAGGCAGTGAGTCATTCCTAGAAGTACCCATTTTGCTCTCTTGATTAGAAATGGAGGGTGGACAGCCAGTCTGGTCAGAGATGTGTACAGTGATTCAAAGTCTTAAAGATTTAAAGACTTCAAATGATAGGAATCCAAATGACTGTAATTACAGCGTAAGTAGGAAGGAAAGACATTCCAGTATCGTTATGATATCTCTGAAATAAGGAGCAAATATAAGAACACAGAACCAAGAACCACATGTTCTGCTACTGAAGAAGCATAATAGGCCAGTTTTCCAGCTAGTGGAAACCTGCTATCTCTGTTTACTTCCAAAATCCTTGATCAATGAACCTGAGTACCAAAAAGGCTCTAGGAGCAGGCAGAGCAAGAGCAACATAAGAATTAGCTTTAAGATCAGCCTAAGATCCCACAGTTTCTCAGTGTTGGTGAGACTTCAATGGCACAAAGACACCTGTGCTTCAACAGAGACTGATGGGAAGCAAATCCCTCATGGGCCTTCGCATCTTTGAGTCTTTCCTATTGAGCTGTATTACAATAAAAACTACTGAAAACTGGGAGCTCGGAGGAGGTGTAGGGATCAGAAACCAGTGAACAAGAACCAGTCTTGTTAGTTGTTAGAATGACAAGAATAATGGAAGGGAGGAGTGGAGGGCACAAGAGAATGCAAAAGTGTTAGGCAGAAATTCTGTGAAGCTTATGCAACCTAAAATAAAATGTGATTTGCATGCAGTGCTGTTTAACCTCACGCCCCTGTGACTAATGAATTTTCAATGCTGGGGGACAGAGGAAAAACAAAACACCAAAAAAAAAAAAAAAAATCCAGCAACCCACAATTAGCTGACAATCAGCAAAAGAACAGTATGTTTCCCCAGTGTACTTTGCAAAGCTTTTCAGCAATATATCTTAGGGGTCATCAGTGGGAGATGGACAGGCTCAGAGCAGGACTTCAATTCTCAGGCATTGTCTGACTGATAAAGATTTTAATTGGAGTGTTTATATTTTCAGTCCTCCAGCAACACAGATCTGCTCTGATAATGTGTTTTAAGGGACCAGCGGTAACATTTGGAAGATAAATGTGGTGTCTGCTGCCCACTGGGTTACACATTATGGCCCACAGAGGATTCAWTATCCATTGTGTTTTCAGGGCTTTTAATGAGTTTTCCAGGCATTCACCTCTGTTTTTATGGGGGAGGGGGGAAGAAAAAAACTCTTCCCACTCCTTTTGGACAACGGACTGGATTATCATCTGATGTAAATCAACCCACTTTCCTTGACCAGCCTCTGTGGGCTGTCAGGTAAGATACTGAACAAGCAAAGTTTCACTGAGAATAGGCCATTACAGCAGCTGGACTGCTCTCAGTACATCCTGAGCCCTACAGCTCTTCTTGGCAGAGGTGTGTCTGCCTGATTCAATGGGTCAGAGGAGACTAGGTAGACGACACACATGGTTACACTTGCACCATCCATTGGCGAGATCGAGTTTTAGTTCCTAGCCAGTGCAGGGTCTTATTTGAGGACAGGATCCCCTAAGCAATAATCTTCAGTTATGTTACACACAGTCCTGGGTACTGTTCTTCTCTGCCTGACTCGTTGGTAGAAGGCTCCTAAGTGCTCCCTTAATGATCTGCCAGCAGGCTTTGATGAAAATCACTATGAGCTGAAGCAGGGCAGTTCAGAGTGATGGATGGTGCCTCCTCACAGTGCTTGAGTCAGCCTAGAGAGGAGCAAGGAAGAGAGGTTAATCCCATAGGCAGCTCTGGGTGGATCTAGYTGTCACAGCAATGTGTGGAGAGCTGGAGGCTGGATGTTTGCAGACCCACAGCCTCTCCCCTGTTGCATGGCAAAGAGACCATGAAGCCTCAGACACTGTTAATCCAGGGAAGAGTGAAGGCACTGCTCCATGAATCTGGCCCTACAGACGGGCAGAAGTGTCATTCCCTCCATGGTAAGCATGAGTTCACAAACTGTGTCCTACAGCATTTATCTACATTCTCTCCAGTGACATGATTAGCATGAGAAAATTGGTCAGATAAAGATTTATTTATTTTAAGTAAATTTGGGACATATTCCAAAGTGCCATACTGACAGCCTGGGAAATCATGGTCCTGCATTTACCCTCAGAGGAGGGACAACAGAGGCAACAGCCATGCAGGCTTGCTATTCCTTGTCTGCCTGTGTTCATAAGGAGCAGCCAGTTAGGAGGATGCACCTCCAGGTAGAAGAATATTATCCCCCCCCCTCAGAGCCAATTTGCAGCTGCTGCATAGCAGCTTGCTGGAGTACCTCCTCTCCAAACTGCAATCATTTCAAGCAAGCAAAAAGCTCCATTGGGTCTTTAACATCTGAATTTCAACAGCAACCTAACAACAAACAGCTCTGGAGCCCTCAATTTTGCCCACCCAGAAATTCACATTTGCCTAAAAGAGGAAGAAAAGCAAAAGGAATATTTTCCCTTTTGAGGTGATAGAAGGTGAATATTTTTTTCCTAAGCTTTCTAGTACTGGTTGTTTCCATTGCTTACCAGAGTTGTCAAACTCATTTGAGCTTGGGAACATGGAGACATGAAATATTTGGGACTGGCACTGGCTGTAATTTCAGTCTTGCACAATCAGACCAAAGACAAAATCAGGGTCTAAATACTAGATGTTCTTTGAACAAACAATGACCAGAACTTTTAGTTGATCACAGCTGATTTAAAGTGAAAAATTGACCAAGACTGGCTACATTGCAAGGTCTGGCCTATTGAAGATATATTTTCATCTGTCCCTGAAAATCTCAGTGTCATGGGCAAGACCTTCTGCTCCTGGAGAATTGTTCCTCCCAGCAATATACCTTGAGTTACAGTCCCCTAGAGAGGACCGTGCTGGGGCACCGCATGTATGTGCGTGCTTGGGGGTAGCTACCACTTTTCACAAGAACAGTGTCTTCTCGCTCTCTTTGTGGCTGACCTAATGAAAGCACTACCCTCTCTCTTTGATGGAATTACAGCAAGATGTGCACAGAGGAAGCAGAACTGGTAGACATAGCTGGTTTGCAACAAGAGGGAGATTTACTTCAACCAAGACGATCATCCAATTCAAACTGTGAAAGGGCTGGTTGAAGAGGGATGTTAAAAAGAAAGAAGRTTTTCACAAAGAAACAATGATGTTCTCCTTTGCAGCCTACCCCTCAGACAGCCCTTGAGAAAATTCATTTTCCTCTTCTTCTTTACAGTCAGTTTAACAGCTRGGGTGGCCAGCGAAGGTTCTCCACCTGCATTGGACTGCTGACCTGCTCCCATACTCAGGCTCTGCTGGGTGGCTGGCCCTGATGAATTATATGGGTCTCTGAYGATGGGCTGAGCTCTGCAGTCCTTCTGGGTCCACCGCCTTGGACTTTCTCTCACRAAAGATGCTTATGCCCTCTTCTCCCATMCTTTCTCTACTTCCCCCACAGAGAAAGGGACCGAACTCTTCTCTTCTGTATTTGGAGATCAGGTTGTAACCATCAGTTGCTCACCTTTGCTGGAYGATTAGCAAATTCCTAAGGAAAAAAAGGAGCAATTAAAAGTCATTGAATGACTTAGACCAAACATAGAGTCTGGCAAGTCATTTTTCACCAATAATTAATCCAATGAAAAACGGAGGTTTCGGGCCACTGGATTGTKTGTGATTATAGGCTGAGTTTAGCTAATAATTTTAACTGAAAATAAAAGTATGGGAATAATGGAAGGGAAATGTCAAAACATTTCATTTTAACCTGTCTTATGTTTCACATCAGAAACACCAGGGTGATTTCAAAACAAAACTCTTCAACTTCTATTTTTCATTTCTAAATGGACTTTCTCTCAAAAGGGATGTTTATTTTTAACAACTTAGAAATGAAGCAAAACGTTGAATTAGGGGGGCAAGACAAATATTTTGAGTTGACCMCCAATGATGTGTTTTGTTCAGCTTTTTTTCATTTTCCTGAAAAAAATGAGGAGCTTGACTTAAACCAACTGTTATTTCTTTTCTTGATTTACTAGTAAAAAATTATAATGAAAAGGAATGATTAACAAGCTCTGAATCCATGCTCTGAACCATGCTGCATCCCTTGATACTGAGGGTGGAGTACCCTCTCCTGTTTATAAATAGTTTGAGCTTATAGATAGTAATCAAAAATACAAAGATTTCAGAAATGACAGACAAGGAAAACTTTCTGAACTTCTCTGCAGCTTCCCGCACGTTGACTGCACTTCATCTGATCCTATTCTCCTATATTCCTCTACTGGGAATGGGGCAGCGAGCATAGAAAATAACCAGAATTGGCTCCTTCATGATGACTTGTGCTAACTCAATGTCCAGTGACTCCTAGGACTTGGAGTCTCTTTTTAAAAACACTTGCAACAGCATGTTGATTTGTCTGTGCTTCCTATTGAAAACTACAGAATGAYCTACTGAGTCTGGTCGAGAATCTAGTAAGCAGGGAGTGTCCAAAAATTGCTGCAAAAAAGAATTAGAAATATCCGTAGCCTTTTTCTTAAAGAATGGAGGCACGGTCTCTATGCTTTCAGGTCTTTCCTTTTCTGTGCTCCCCTATCCTCCTTCCAACAACTCTTAAATCTGTTTATCAGTTGCAGCCTGTTTCAAAGGAGAGAGAGAGTTCTCAGAAATAACCAAGTTCGGGGGAAGAAAGCAACAAGGCGTGGAAAAGAAATCCTAAGCTCAGAAGGGACAAGTGAAACACAGACTCTCATAGTAGACACCAGAAAATCCGCAACAGGTAAGAGACCTTAAAATATTCCAAAGAGGGGAAAAAATCAAGACACCCCGGGCAACGCCAATGGATGAATGTCCTGGTCTCTACAGTTATAAATGAAGAGGGACAGTGGGATCTGCTCTCGACCAAGCGGATGTATTTGCAAAGGGATGCTGGCTGAGACAAGGGGTTAACATCTCATGATCTTGAGCCTTCACACTTTCTTGCTTATACAATTCAACCACGTTCCCCAGCCTAATTTACATGCACTGAGGATGTGTGCCAGGTCTCYGCCAAAAGAACAAGGAGGTTTTGGCTCTCCTGGCCCTGGACTTTGCCTCATTCTTGCCCTCTTTACACTGGTACAGGACAGATTTGCGTGCCAAACTCCACAGGATCACATTCAGCCTCTTGTCAGGACCCAGGAAGCTTCAGAAAGTCTATGTTGTGCTGCTGACATAGGCTGTGACTTCTGGACAGTTGTCTAGATGTAGACCAGGTCCAAAATAAGACCTGGTATGAGGCTGTTGAGGGAAAATAATGCAAATGCTTCTCCCATCACAGAAGCAGTGAACTTGGCGGCTGTCAGCAGTGATAATGGGAAGGTGGAAAGAGAAATTTTCCTGTCCCCCTGCTCTAGTCTCCCCTGTAAATCTTCCTTGAAGACTCAGACACATGTTGGGGCCATTAGGACTTAAATTCAAACAGTCTAGGCTTTTTATTTTTTCCTGWCACATTTGTATTCTCCCGAGAAAGGACTCTGTTCTGTGTCCTGTCAGTTCAGCACTGAATCCATGCTCAACACCTCTCCCTCCCTGCATACACCACTTTTTATATATATAAAGAAAAGACAGAAAAGGAAAAAAAATAAGAAATGCCATTTAAGAAAACAGAGCTGCTTCAGCAGCCCCAGAGGGGAAGCACAGCAAAAGAGTGATCTTTGGAGACAAGAGACCGGCTAAGCTCGCAGAATTTCTTTGCACAGAGGCTGTGAGCTGCGAAGTTTCCTACTCTTGCTCTCAGCCTGATTTCTGGGCAGCTGCACCACAGAAAAAGCTTGCAAACTAATCAAGCCATACTTTATGCTGCTCCCAGAGAACACTTTGGGGAAATTGCTCTTCTGTAATGTCTACCAGGGAAGAAAGAAAAACATCTTTTTACATGTGCATTTTATTTTACAGAAAGAACCAAAAGAGAACAGGGAGAAAGGGGGTCAGTGCTCACCCTGAGTGTATATTGACTGCAGTAGAACTCRTGGATATACATTTATTTACACCAGCTGAGAAATCAGGCCTGGAGTTCTCATTATACAGAAAGCCCTGAATCCTGATTTACTGCTCCCCTGTCCTCAGGAAAGAAAGGGAGGGAGATGGAGGGTCAAGAAGCATAAAAGCAGATAAATAAGAGTAGGGAGTCATATGGGGTCAACTGGTACWGCTGAAGTTTCAGGACGAGCAGCTCATTTACTGTAGTATATCCTTCTGCGGTAAGGAAGGGGGCTCACGGTTCTGGGGGCTGAATTGGCATGTGGCAAGAGGTGGGAACCACAGGCCCTGATATCTGAAGGGATGAGAGCCAAAGGAAGCTCATTAGCTGAGTGTCATGGACAGGAAATGGTGGGGCAGACTTAGGCTTCTTCCACATCACCACTGAGTAAAGGAGTGCTGCCTTTTCAGCATCATGTAATGGGATGTCAGAGCCYGTGATGGGGGCAAAGCTGAGTTTGTACAGCAGGTAAATATTGCCTCCACTCTTGTTCCCCATGAAGCAGGGGAAGGAGAGGGCTCAGGGCAAGGAGGCAGTATGGTTGATGGAAACGGGAGAAGCCCCTCCAAAAATGGGGAATAGGATGAGGACGATGGTGGGGAAAGATCACACAAGACCCCATGCTGACATCAATGGGCATGTGTTTGGGAGACGCCTGGCCTGGAGGTTCATAGGGCCCTTCCATAATAACTGCACTGCTCTGAAGAGGCAGAGAGTGTGGCTTCAAGATGAACTTTATCCAGAACTTCTCAGAGGTCTCCTCTGGAAGAGCAGGAACTCCTGAACTCATTGTCTCTTGGCACAATTCTGGTGCTGACCMTATGAATATGAAAGCCTTGAACCCAACACTGGGTGGAAGAGGACTGGCAAAACTATGCATGCCAATAGTGCTCTGAAAGTTGCAAGCTTTGGTTTCCCAGGAAACTTTAGGTGAGTTTACCATTTGCTAAATAACACAGAATAAAAGACAGAAAGCTTTATACATTTCCTAGCATGGTGAAAAAAAAGCAAAAGCAAACCAGAAATTTTAGTGCAGCTATCTTCTTAGGTGACCATATGAGTTGACCAYGAGACATGATGCCATGGGTAAGTGGATACCTAGTTCATGGATCAAAGCTTGATGAGTGCATGTTGACACCCAGCTCCAGGCAGGACTCTTGGAAAACAGGAAATGCAGGCCTGGAACATGCTGGAATTGAAAACCATCTCACAGAGGGGAGCTGTCCTCACCCCTGACCTGAGGATTTTGCATCTCGGAGGAAAATATTAAGTCTATAGAYTGGATGGTCTGTAACAGTTTTTAGTCTGGTCAAGCATCTAAGGTGATGTCCAGGAACTGCAGTATTGAACTGCTGAGTTATATAGGACACAAGGCTAGAGGGATAAAAAATAATGCATCATTTCTACAGAGCTCCTGCTGACGTTCTTCTCTGTTTCTGTTCAGCTTCCTGGAGTAGGTAGAAAATTACCATAGCTGATGAAACTCTGGGGCGTAAGCTGCAAGTCTGCTCCTACCCCCAAGCCCAAAGGGGAGATGAAACATAAGGAGATATATTGTAATTGTGATTGGAAGCAAAGAATATCCTYAAATGCTTCCCTGGAGAAAAGTTGTAATAGCACCTAATTTTAAAATCTGCAAGAGAAAACGTGGGAGAATACCAGCCTTYAAAAGTAATGTCTTACCTCTCTGTTGGAGTGGTTATTGGAAATATTAACTGGAAAGCAAAGGGTAAAATTTATGATGTCATCATGCTTAAAAAARAATCCTGGTTAATGAAATGGAAGATTCCCATCTAATAAACTGGAAAGTACTCTCCAAAATRGTAATACAATGAGTAACTCCAGGAGAAGTTACACAGCAGAAAGGTTTGKCCCTGCAATTGAATGGGGAACCGACACAGGAGTGATTATCTGGGCACTGGCTCTGCAGAAAGTGTTAAGTGCCAAAGGGGAAGACGATGCGCRATGCTGTGAGCTACCTAACTGTGAATGCAAGTAGATAGGGCATCCATCAATCAGTTTATTTAGGATGACTAAGTCTGGACAGTGAGGATTTAATAAAAGCTGAGTCTGGCAGGATTTCTCTTCACAGGTGACTCAATCCACTAAAATGTAGTATCACATCAAGAAGGTAGCTGTCAAAATACTTCCAGTTACACCATTTTTTAAGAGGGATTTGAGGGGAATAAAACAATTCTATTTTTATTTAGTTTGTGTATGTGGAAAGTATCAGCTTCCTTTGCAAACATTCACAGAACATTGCCGAAACTTCACAAAATACCAGATTCAGTGAAAGGTTGGGTTTTTTTTTTTTTTTTTTTGGTTTTTCTTTATCATTGAAAGAACAGAAGCTTTTCTGTTTCAATTCGGTTTCTCTTTTCAGGAACGAACAAAACTTTTGCTAGCTACATTTCCCTTAAAGGTTGGTCAAGTTGTAGACTTAGATGATCTTAGAAGACTTGAGATGAGTCTCAAAAGTTTCAGTTCAAACCTGTGTTTGGGCTGTACTTACACCATTTGGGATAACAAATCAGTGGATGATACCAACGTGAAGGCCCTGAAGACTCATGAAAAAAAACTTTGAACTTGGTTCCTGTTTCTGGCTCTGAATCCTCCAAATTGTGGAGACAGTTGCCAAAGGCAGATTCAAATTCTCCTTAACCCAAGACAAGATCTGAGCACTTTGAAATGTAACCTGATTCAAAACCTGGATCTGAATTTTGCTAGAAACATCTCCTTTCTACCCAGAAAAGCATTCAATAAACATCAGATGAGTCCTAAGGTGTCAGAACAAATCCAGCTTGTACAAAGCGTAGATTTTAGCAGAAGTGAGGACAAGGTGAATCACAAAGTAGCATCCTGGTGGGATTTGTCTGCTCTGTGAAGTTCTTGCTGGTTTGCTTTAGAGTCTTCTTGCAACAGCTGCTAGGATAGTCAGAAGGTCTGCAGTGACTGGAGTCCAGACTGGGGCCAAACAAGGATCTGACCCTAGCTGACCTCAGCTGCAGATGATCCCTCCCAAATCCAAATGACAGTGGGGATCAGTTTCCTGCTGCTTGGTACCACCCCAAGACCTTGACACAGAAGTGTAGATGAACTTCTAAGGCCAGAGTTGAGATGCGATTGCGATGCTCTTCACCTTGGCGCTGGAAAAATGTAACTGTGGGCAAGGGTACCAACAGGAGGACAATCAAGCCTAAAGCCGTCATTAAACTGACCTCTCTCTGATCCACTTGTACCTCAGTGTGACATGTTTCAGGCTTCCCAGGTTGTAACTGGGTCCATGAGGGCCCATAAGGGGCAGATTTACAGCTAATGTTCCCAGAGTTTTGGGGACATTTGGTTCTATCTTGGACACCTACTCATCTGAATACCCATAATTGCTCAAGGAGTAGAGAGGGAGGGATGAATTTTTTCTTGCACAATATACATAAAAGTTTATTGCCAGGGAAAACTGAAGAGCTCCTTGGGGCAGGGGTGTTTGTGATGGTGAAAAAGTCATATAGATCTATCCAGGGGAAATATCATCTTACTATGGTCATGGACTTTTCTGACAGACTGGTGGCCTTTCCACACCCTTTCTCCAACTCCACACAAACCAAACCATCTTTACAGCCTTGTATAAAAATGTCATTCCAGACAGAGTCATTCCAGCTCACCCCTACTAGACCTTTCCTAATCCAAGCAACATGGCTGGCTGGAATCCCAAGGCCCAGGAGATGAAGGGTGCCACTGAATAATGGCCAGTTTCTGCATGCCTGAAGCAGACAAGTCCTGCATTGCCCTCTTGCACAGCCAAGACCTTTTAAAAACACCACTTGCCTGGAGGAGATTTCTCTTCCAAGTTAGGATGCTCCTGGATGATGGGAAGGGATGGGGTTTTAATTTGATCAAGTTTATAGCTGGCTCCAGAACAGCCCCAGACACCTCCATATGCAGCACCCTGGCCTCTTCCCTGAGTGGCCCACCTGATGCTTTCCAGGGAGCAAATGCTCAGCTGTTTTAGCCGACTGCACCATCAGCCAAACCTGTTCCCAGACAGATCTGTATACAGCGTCTCTGCACGGTGTGAACACAGCTACGGTCCCATCAGCAGGTTGCYGTCATTGGGGTGAAGCTGCCTGGCTCCTTCTCCACACCTGCACATAGCTCAGTGCCCAGCTCCTCTGTCAGCAACAAGTCCAGCACTTTGCTGGCCATAGAGTGCATTTCTAGCAATTGCCTGGTGCTAGGATTAGATTAAAGGAGAGCGGTCTCTCTGGAGAACCCYGGAGATTTGCGCTTCCTTTGCCAGCATCCTGAAAGACTGGTACTGTCACAGACACAACACTCCATTATTCATGCCCAAAAGATGGAAAATAGGSCACATTATGAGATTAAAACCCAGCACCTAAAGTCACTCACTTTGTAGTCTGCAACTGAAAGCACAGATCTACCCACATAAGGACTGAGAAGCTTCTYTTCACTGGGAAAGCTTTCCTTCCCCCTTGTCGCAGGGAGCGCAGCTTGCTGGCTGCGGCAGCTAGCGCTGCAGGCAGAACATCTGGCTGCATGCTCGGGGCAGCACGCTGCACCACCATCCAAGGCAGTCTTTCGGATTTACACTGTGRCAACTGAGAAAACAATCTGGTCTGCTGTTTTTTTCAGAAGGATGGTGGGGACTGTTTGTGTATGTGTATAAATGCACGCTGTAAACGAGCACCGATGGAGCCAGGGTTTTCCAAATTCCTGTTCCAGTCAAAACCGATGGTTTATTTCCAGTCCAGTGTGAACTGGAAATGCAACAGCCTTGTTCACCAAATGCAGTGACCTCGTTGCTTTGAGAAGAAAGTGCCACACTTCAGAAATAACTTTTGTGSTGGGAATTGCCTGGCAGGGCAGGGACAGGTGACCCCTGACATCAAACATACAAGCTGCTATCTTGCTGTGCTGACTCACAGTTCTTTGGAAGTGGCATTTATTTATTACAAAAATTAGGGGCTGTTACCAGCCAAGGGGGTGAGATTCACTTCACCAACCTCAGATATTTGCAATGCAGGTACCTATCTGTGAGCCATCACACCAGGGTCTCTTCAGARATAGTGGAGCTAACAAAGTGAGCAAATGTAGTCATCTACCCYGAGACAAAAAGAGCTGCACCCTCAAAACACCTGACCATAGAGGGAGTCTCCAGCAATCAACCTTTCACACATTTTGAGTCAGTTGTAGCCTTGTTGTCCCAGCTTACCAGGAGACACACTTCTTGGCATGACTCTGAGACATCAGGTCAGCTTTTCCAGGTCAGGACTGAGATACATCAGAAAGAAACAATGCTGGCAAAAAAAACAGCCTTGCTGCCACCATTGATTCACCACCTACAAAGACTGTSAACATCTGCCTCTTTTGCAAACATCTGTATTCACTGACAGCAAAGAAATATGAAGGGAAGATCTCTGATGAATGATCTCTGACGATTTCAGGGAAAATCAGATAATTGTATGGAATGTGTGTTATCTTCCCACAAAAGCATACATCAAGGCTTCTTACCTCCAGATTATTCTTATGTCCCAGGCACCTTGCCTAAATACCACTGATTTTTTTTTATATAATCGGGAAAATTGAGGCAGGCTGTGGTGGCATAAGTAACATTTCCAAGGATTTCAAGTGGTGAGTCGCAAAGCGAAGAGTCAATGTTTAAGTCAATTCTTTGAGCACCAGATTTGATATTGCTGCTCCCTTCCACRCCCTTTCAAACTGGGAGTGAAAATATTGGTTGTAGGTGATCTGCCAGGAGTCCTAATGAGGGGAAAGGAAGAAGAAATGAGATTAAAGCACAGAACCAAAGGCTTGTCTCTTCTTTTACAGAAGCATTCCCTTTACAAGGTCTCAAAAGTCCATTAAGGAAGCTTTTAGGACCAGTCCTTACAAGTGAAACCAGATGCCAAAAACCCAGAAGGGGCAGCTGCAATAAAACAGACTCATCCGGCAGATTCACCTCCTGAACCCCGTAGCAGTGCAAGGCCACCTTAGTAAAGTCATCAAGGGACCATCCATCATGCCATAAAATCGCTGCTGCTCTAATTAAAAAGAGACCTCAATAATTTGGATTTATTTATCAAATATTGGAAAGCAAATGCACTCACTCACTGCAAAAGTGATTAAGGACTTTGTTGATATTCATAAGTAGGAGTTTCACTCAACAAGCATCTAGGATAAATGATGGAGGGTTGTTTCCTCTCAGGAGCAAAGGGACCCAATCCTTCATGAACCAGAGCATGGTGGGACTCTGTTGTGGTAGTTCTTCTAATCTATCTGTAGAGCTGACTGCTGCAGGATKTCTCACAGGCAAACAATCTAGGTAGGTTAAAATGGAATTTAAAGTTCACAATTATCAGCCCCTCGATGGCTAACAAAGCTGATGAGACCTGTAGGTCAGGAAGTTCCTTAASCACAGATTGCTGGAGGTAAAGTCGGAATCCCCTGTCCCTACCTCTTTCTTACTCTTACAGGTTGCTGTGCACAACAGATTCTCAGTCTGACCCATTCTGTTTGTTTTTGTGTCATGGCAAGTAGTAGTTCCTCAGAAGAGACACTTTCCCACAGGCTCAAAGCTTTGGTCATGAAGGTTTCTCAGKGAAGGAAATCCAAATCCAGCTCACTCATATCCAGGTGCCCTGGTCCTGATCTGACAAATCTTTTCAACATCAGGTTCCCTCTTCCTTGGCTTTTCCATGCCATGCCTGGGAAGATCTCTTCCATTTGTCCTACTGTGGATTGGAGTATTCTTGACCTTTTACAAARTACTTGTGTGAGAGGTTGCTTACCTCCCATCTAGCTCTGATGTGAAACAGACCCTGAACATGCCCTTTTGTGCAACAAAAACTGTCTGTACCCACTATCTTTTTCTGTTAATATTTCTGTCTTCTAAATGGCCACTTCTGCTGCAGCAACTTTTTGAGCCTATGGCTCAAACACAGAAATCTGAATGAGATCTCAGTCAATTCCACTACAAGTTCACACATGTCAGGTTTTGGGGTGAGCTATGATCTCTTTCTAWTGTGTCTTCTTCCTGACAAATCAGTTGTTCTGGTTTATGGAGGTTCTGGAGTAGGGAGGAAATCATACAATTAGGAATGAAAGATGTGTTTTATTTTTCTTTCTACTGAGCAGGTTTTCACCCCCTCCCCCCCAAAAAAAAATCTGTGGGAAAAGTGTTCATGTTTCATCTTCAAAACTGAAAACATCCTTCACTTCTCAGTGGCAACTTTATCAGCTTTCAACTAATCTTTCGAGGTGTGGAATTGGTTTGATGCTTCCAGTGATGCCAAGAAAAATTATCTTTTGGCCTCTTATTCCACTATTTAATCCTAGACATCTTCCCATCAAATACAAATACAGCTGTCATCTAACATTACCTTAGAGGTGTTTATGGATTCAATTGCAGAGGCATGTAGCTTCATTCCTTGCTTTGCTCCTGACATCTGGCCCTGCTCTGAATTTGCACCCTGCACGGCGTGTTTGTTCACTCCTGGGGTCTCTCACTGAGAGATCAACTCATCCCTTCTGGGCACTGCATGCTCCATTGGCTGCTCCATATACGTAGCTCCTTTCCAAGGAGCTTTTCATTTTGGCAAATTTACAAACCCAGCTCCTTGAGGAGAAGCTGGCAAGGCATTTTCATTTCACTGCTAGTTCCTAAAAGTTACAAAGCACCTGTGCCCTTGAAGCCATGTGCCTTCCTCTGATTTAATATGGAGYATTTATGTGAAGTTAAGGACAAATACCTTCCCTTACAGAACCACTCCTTCTGACAGCCTCACTAATTAGTTGTTATTAACAGTGATAACAGAGCTATCAGATTTAATAGGCAGCAGATTATAGCAATTACAATGAACTCACTGGGTATGGGATGTTGGAGGTTCAGCTCTGGGGACAAACAGGCAGATTTTATCATGCAGGACACGGCAGGCAGAGATGTTATGTGGAAGGACATTCCTGAAGACATGGAATATACAACAGGACCTGTCTGAAGAGCCAGTTGGACTGGTTCTTCGGGGAAGGGAAGTGAGGGAAGACAGATTTCATAAATGTATGTGAAACTTGAAAAATTGGRAGGTGCGGGTTTGGAAAAGGAAGTATGAAGTAAAAATCTGGACTTATTCAGCCCTTTGCCTTTCCTCTCTCCCTTCTTTCCTCCATCTCTTCCTGTCTCTCTCTCTTTCTTACTTACTCTCTCTTTTTTCCAATTTTCTTTCTTTTTCTTTCTTTTTTGGTTCTTTTTCCTCTCTATTTTCCTTCTCTCTCTTTTTTTTTCTTCCTTCCTTCCTTCATTTCTTCCCTCACTCCCTTCCTCTTCCCTTCTCATTCTCTTGTTCCACCTTTCTGTCTTTGGTTGTCTCTCTCTATGTCCCTGCCCAGGAAAAAAWAATGTGAAAAAGAAAGATGAGAATATCAAAGAAAACACCCATAGGATATTACTTCTCACTGTCACTTTTCTGAGCTGTGTTGGATGTGTCTGAGCCATTTTCATTCCTACTCCTGGGTGGTCGCTGAGAGCAAGGCCAGTGCCCTTTGCAGAGCAGTACAAAGGGCCTGCCTGAGGCTCACTCTTTCTGCAAAAGGKGATGAAAAGGGGTCTGAGGTCCAAGGGTTTGTTGCTAATGAAAGGGAGAAGGTCAAGGCCCACCAGAGCAGCCAGAAGGACTGGCACTGCCCATGCCTGCTGTTGCTCCACTACCATGCCATCACTGCAGCCCTATGCCACCTTTCAGGCAGCGCTACAGGTAGAGGCATGAGTTATCCTGGTTGGTGCATCTCAGGGACCCCATGAAACTATGATGGCCCAGCCAAGGTTTCCCAGTGAGGAGGGACCTCAATGTCACGGGAGCTGCAGAAATCCAGTGGGAGTATTTAAGGATCCTGCACCTTMCTTGAGGGTCAGATGGTGTGAGATGAGTCTCAGAGATCCTCACAGCTCATTTGACTCGACTTTGGCAAGCCCACCTGCCTGGACCCATCCAGAAATGTGAAACACTTCTGTGGATAACCCCAGCCCCTCCTCCAAACTGCATTCATGGCCTCTCAGAGAAGGAGAGGCATTTCCCTCTGTGTGTGTRCATTTCCTTTCTCTCTGCTTAGTTTTTCTTCATTAAATCAGCCTTTAGGAGCAGAAATGAATATGACATATATGACACTGAAGCCCATCACTCCTCCAAAACACATTTACCAGAGGCAGCYCAGGCCACTCTGTTTTCTTCATTATTGTCTAAGTACTTTTCTGATGTGTTTCACTGGTTTTTGTAACACGCATATCCCCTGCCCCCACCATCTYCTCTGCCTCCCTCAACATTTGAGCAAGCAGGCTTGCTAGAAAGACAATATGCCAGAGACCCCAAAGCGGTATTTGAAGTGATAGCCCCAGAGGGACTGCTCCTCTGCTCCTCAGAGCTGCCCTGAAGGTRTGCCTAAGCTCGTGCAACACTTCAGGTAAGGCAAGAGCCTGAGGAAATCCAGATGCAAATAATCCCACACTTCCACTTCTCACTTGCTTTCTTAAATTCCAGAAGTGTCTAAAGACCACCACTGAGATCAAGGCCCCACTAAGCGTATTGTTGGGAAAATAGGTGGTGCCCCAAAAAGCTGCTGATCTGAGCAGGGAAAGAGATAAAGGAAAGCTGGCTTTGAAGACAAAATATTGGAAAGTATTTTACAAAGTGTGTCATGAAGAAACTGCATCTATTGCATTGTATCTATCTGTCGCATGCATCTGATGAGATGTCACTGGATGGCTTGCAGGACTCAGTCTAGCACTGGCTCCTGCACTGCAGCGCGAGCACTGCCATGGCTATAGCTAAGAGAGAGACGATGTGTCAGACAGTGCTATAAAGAGTGTATCAGCTGTTAACACAGCCACTGTGGAGGGTGATGGAGCTGTGCTGAATATGTGACATCCACAGACCTAAACCAGGCTTGAAAGTGGAGCATCAGGAACAGCAAACATCCCAAAGACCAGTTTTGTACAGCATTGTGCTCCTGGCTACATGACACTGCAATAGATGCTAARTTTTTATGTCTCTTCCCCATAAATCCATCTTCTGCTCTTCTTTATGCCATCTGGGAGCTACCTTCTCGTGGGGCATTTTGGCAGCAATAGGCAGGTAGACTCTTGACAATATCAGATGGTGCCAAAGGCACATTGGCAAATGTTCAAAGCTCATCTCTCTTGCATTGTCAGGTACCTGCTTTTACAAAATGTGACGGAACCTCATTACCCGGAGATGTCTGCTCCTCCTCAGACTTTGATGAAATAAAGCAATTATAAGCCAGGCAGTGCATGTGTGTGTGTGTGTGTGTGCTCAGATGGGGRGGATGCAAACAAGGCAATTATATCTTTGCACAATGAGTAAATTTGTAAGAAGGCACAAAAGGCTTCTGTGAAACACGTTTGTCTTGGGCTGGCCAGTAACCCAAGACAAATACACCCAAAGTCAAGAAACTCTGGGCACAGATCACATGTTTTGGAAAGSGATGGTCTAGCAGTTGCTCACATGTGGGAGATGATCCAAGTGTACTGGGTTTCCCACTCCTCACCAACTGGATGGCATGAGGATGGACAAAGAATTGGGATCCAAGATGCCCCAATGTCATCTTTGGCATCACCTCATGCCTCGTTTCCTATCACAGCTGGAGATTCAAGCACACAGCCACCCCCATGTTGGCATAACCCAACTGAGATGCTGGAGGGAAACAGCTCAGCTAACACATGCCCGGTTGCCGTGGGCTGGCTAACTGTGGTCTGTCACACTGAGGGAAAAAGCTCTTTTTGGTGTATCTAGAATGGTCCAAAATTAAYATCCCTGAGGGATTTTGGTTCCAAGTGATTAGAATAAAAGAGCTGCAAATAATAATATTTGCTGTATTTWTTTATCACTAAAAAATAACACAGGCTCAATTTCTATAATGTTCTGTTTTTATCTGTAAGAAGAAAATTTTCAAGCTTAGGTGCCAAAAGCAGGAAAATTAAATCTGTATTTAGACAATTAAATAAGAGACTCAGTTTTTACAGGCACCAATGCCCTGCATTTCTTAATTACCATCAGAACTGACTGAAATATTACTTTTAAAAGGGTGTTTTCCACCTCCCAAAAGAAAACTCTTTTTTTTATTTGCAAAGTATTTCAGCTGAAAATGTCCAACAGGAAAGGAGGGATAGTAGTCCATTAAAAAAAGTCCCTCTCCCCCACCCCTTTTGGAGTTCAACTCCTGTCAAGAAACAACTGAAAAAATGAGGCCAAATGAGGTGGGCATATATTTGCCAGTGTGAGCCCCGTGCTTACTACCCCGTCTTTACAAGAGGCCAACTGCAATGTAGACCTTTCCTCAAGATGCCTTAGGGCAAACACACTGAGCTAAACTCACTCTCTACACCAGATTTGCCAACTAGCTTCGTTGTAAGAAACTAAAATACTTGGATATTTTAATGAGACGGAAGATTGTCCCCACTCTGGTCTCCACTCCTGTTCATGAGGCTTAGATGGACTGAATAACAACTGAGCTACAGCCAGCAAACTTCCCAAGCTCAGCTGTCATTCTGCTCTTCTGCAACGATCTGCTGAACCGAAGCTACAGCCAGTGGAAATGGGAAGGCAGGAGATTATGGGACYCTCAATGCTTATGTTTCCCCTCAAGCCCATTTCTTCACTTAGCTTCATATGGTATCTGAGATCCTGGCTTGTAGGCAGCAGTCTTCACCCCAAGTCTTAGCCCAGCTAGTTTGCACATTAGCCCCTATTACAGTGGTGATCTCTTTACTCCTCAGCATAGACAGGAAACACTTTAAGCAGCTGGGAATATCACTTTAGGTCAAACTTCAAGATCTGACCTTGAATGAACTGATTCCCAAGAGGCTGAATATCATCAGATCTAGCACTAAGAACTTCTGACCATTTCCCCCAGGAATTCCTATGACCCAGGAATGCACTCACTGGCAGTGATGGAAGATCAGATGCTCCTAGATAACTTAATGCATGCTGGAATGGCTATCAGTGTAAGAAAGCAAARGAAAATATAGCCCCAAATTCTGAGGGAAAATGGAGATTTGTTGTGAACCATTGAAAAACAGCTTCATGCTGATATGAAGAATAATACTGTCTGGAGAAGAACTGTCATCTAGAGATGGGTGAACTTTATYGCCTTGCCCTTCTGAGAAAGCTTTGAGACTTCCTGGCAAAACTGTGTGGGAAATATTTCCAATGTCATCTCTTCTTGCCTGTAGATAGAGGGCTTTGGTCCCCAAGTGCTGTCTRTCAGCTTTGTGGCCATTCCATCAGACCTATGATTTACTAAAAGAAAAACAGGTTTGGAAAATAAATGCACAGCCTTTCTAAGAGGGCTCCCAACCACAGGGAAGGAGATTCTTTGCCCTAGAATATATATTAAGCTGTGTTTATGCTTWTGCCAACTCAGGGAGGAGAACCTCAATACCTGTGACACTGTACAAASACTGAACAAGAAAAATTCCTTCCTTGGAAAAGCTAGGCAGCTAAATCCAGTGAACCAGTCCCGTTTTGCAGGGTAGAAATTATTCAGACAGCAGTTGCTTCAGGAAAGGTAAATACATTAGTACTGGTTTGTAGAAGTTTTCACAGCATCATGGTGGTTCCTGAGCATCTGGTACCTCTCACACTTTGATGGGATGAACCAATTCAGGTTGAGTATGTGCATGTGTAGTTGCAGGGCTATTGGCATACAACTACATATGGATCAAATATGCTGCGAATGCACATTGTGCTTGGCAAATCCTCCACATCGGAGCTGCAAGGGCCACCTGGCACTGCTCTRTGCTGCTGGGGCTTAGCAGCACAGGCAGAAACCAGTAGAGGGATCTCTATTGCTTCCCTCACAGGTTTGCAGCATAAAGATCTTGGAGACACTCGGATGGTATTAATYGCACCTAAGTTCCTGTGTCTAAGTTGTGGAGAAAGCAAGTTACCATCAAATGAGGCTGAAGGGTCATTCAGGGTGCTGAACATTAAAGAGTCTTAGATGTCTTTGAGGACATCTGAATGTGGCTGTTTGCCTTCAAAGCTCCTCTTGCATTACACAAGTCAATGTTAATATAGCCCAGTTTTAACACATGCTGACCTTGATTATGGAGCAGGACACAGGCTGCTCTCCTTGTTATTAGAAAAAGTTTAGAAATGAACTCAGTATCACCATGTTATTAAGAAAAAGGAGGAGGGAAGGAAAGCATTTCAGCAATAAAAATGTCAATCTCCGGTTTATTTAGAAAATATTAAAACAAGCTGAGAACTGGAAATCTATGAAACTCCTTTGATAAATGTCAGTACTTTTAAATTAGGACAAAGGAATTAGAAAAATGGAGGCTTATGTTTAATTCACTTGAAAGCAAATTAAAGAGTTCAGCTTATGGATGAAAGAGAAAATTAGGTTATTTTTTCCCTGAGAGTTACCAAGGCTACTGCAGCCCAGAGAAAGCCACAGTTCAGCAAACAGCTTTGTGAGCTGTTATTGACAGGGTTGTTTGCACGTCTTAAGTGGATTGAGGAGAAGTGGCTCAATCTCACCAGTCAGAAAGCCTGACCAGACACTGCGTCATATCCTGGCAGGAACAGCACCTGGTTGAGTCCGTTTAATCCAGGCATTTTCAACTTCTCCCCAAATGCAGTCCCTTGTTACCTAGAGAGTGCAAGGCAGGTGTTGGTATGATGAGTAAGAAGCCCCCAGGAGCAGCATGTTTGCTTTCTGAGATACTTCTGCATAAGTTAGTTAAAGTCACCTTCTGCATCTTAGCATGGGCTCTGTGCACCCAGCATTTTCACTTTGGCTGAGYGTCTGGTTTTAGTCAGGCACACAAAAATGTAGCCCCTCAGATTATCTGTATTACTGCTTTTTGTTACCATGGCTCAAGCTAGAAGTGATTTCCAAAAGAGGAGTGGCTGAACAAGTGCTTGGTTTATGAAAACTYTTGTTTTTAAGTTCATAAGTTTTACCCTTTCATCTTATTTCTGATCATCCTTGAGGACTTCTGTGCAATATTCAGTTCCTTCTACATTTCATAGTTGTTTCTCAGCTTCCTTCCATCAACAGACTTCATTAGGACTTCATTCCCACAGTGGGGGCCAAAATCATTACTGAAAGCCATAAAGTCAATCCAAAGAAAGACAGACACATGAGGAACTCCACCAATAGTTGAGATCCCCCTTCCAGCACTGCTTAATACAATTTCTCTGTTAGCCAGTTTCTTATTCTTCTCATGGCTCCCTCACCAAACTCCATCTTCTCCTGCTGGCATTCCAAGATTACCCCATGGCACCACATCAATTACTCCTTTAAAATCCAAACAGAAGATATTTCACATGTGCCCCCCCGCTAGAAAATCAGCTATTTTGTCCAAGAAAATGCCAGTTACGTACAGTATGATCTCATACTGCCTTTTACCTTTTCTCTGTTTTTAGTGCCTCTTTATCTCCTTTTTGTCCTAAAGCCCAGCAAAGTTTTGAGCAGACACATACAACTCTGATGTTCACCTCTCCCAGACCCCAATCAGATATAAGCCCTTCCCTTGCTAGCCCCCCATGTAGAGGTTGCACGTTAACTCAATAGCTTTCTTTTGAGTCCTTTCTTCCAGATTATACATGCTGGACCTTGGGAACTGGTGGTGAAGAGTATTTAGACCTCATATGAGTGCTTTTTGGATTAGTGCTTCTCTCTCTGTAGTTCCAATTTCTCCATGCATTTCCATGCACTATTTTGCTTTTGCTGCCCCTTYCAATGGTTTTACTGAAAGCAAAGGTGAAAGATGAAAATAATTATTTTGTGTAACAGATCTTACCTACATTACAGCTAATGTAAATATTATCCCTGAAGGTCATACCTAGAGATYAGCCATAATCTATACCCTCATTTTGTGGTATAGCATCTCCCTGGCTTCTTCCGTGTTTTCTTTTCATTGTATCCCATAGAGGAATATACATAGACTATAGGTGAACAAGGGCAATTGTGTCCCTCGAATTCCCTCTTCCTTTTGTTCACCTCARAATAATTGTAGTGTGACAGAACAAACCTGTTGTCTCCAACCCAGGATCAGCTGTATTTCAGTGGTCATAGAATCAGTAAGGTTGGAAGTGASCTCTGGAGATCATCTAGTCCAACCTCCGTCAAGGGAGAAAAGTGTGATTTGTCATATTTAATTGGTGGTGGCCCTCCAGCTRACTTGGTTAGGACCTTAGGCTTTCYGGGATCTCACCAGAGTAGCTCTGCCCCAGATCCTTAGTTYGCAAAATTCACAAGGATTCCCAGGGTTATTGCATTTTTCTGGAAAGTAAAACTTTCTTGGCAGTGAGTTTAAACACCCTAAAGGCTCTTAGAAACTCTAGAGTCCTTGGAATAATTAAGATCATCCTAGAAAGGTTCCACAGCAGCCACAGAGKTTTTTTTAATTGCTCTTAAATAGTAGCAAATAAATCAGGCTAGCAAGACAGTACGAAAATTAATAGGTTTGTGTGACATTCTCCCAAAGGGCCAGCATCCCCCAGGGAGTCCCAAAACAATACATCTGCAGGCAATATAGAGAAGCTGGAAGAACGCTTCCTAAACTGGAAAACCCAGTCACATTTCCAGTTCACAATTCTTTCACCCTATCAAAGAGCTGATGGGAGAGATCCAAYGCATGCAAGAAGACCACATGCCCTTGAACAACTGGCATAGCCTCATAGACCTAAGCCTGAAACTATTTCCTGTAGCTCTGACCTGTACACRTTCAGGAGTCTTCCCCTCTGCATACTGGGGCTGTGGTGATACTTGCCTTGCCCAAGGACACCACACATGATCCCTGCATGATGATCATTTTTGAGTATAACTTGACCTTACCAGCCTCCAACTACTCCCATTTCCTCCAGCTCAGCCCGCGCAATCTGACAGGGGARACTAAGCAAGTAAATACAGACTCTAGAGAAGAGCAAACCAAACACAAGATCTATCCTGCCTCTAGCAGGGTATCTACTACATGGGATAGAAGATGGTCTTTCCTTACTGCCTCCTGCATTTTAAAACCAGTACAGACAACACCTAATTATCCAGGTGATGCAGATAATGCAAGCTAGTACCCAGATACAGTAGACAAGGATGAGCATCAGAGCAGCTTCAGCTGATCAGGAAAAGGATCATCTGGCTTCTGATAATGAACGATAATGGATGCCTGGAGAAAAGGATAAGAATGGGGTGAAACTTGCTCAAAATACTCCCCCTAATTTCCTGCTGTTGCACCTTGGGGCAGTTCCTGAGCCAGATATAGGATTTTTGCATTTAATTGCCCTTGCATGGAACTCTCTTCCATGTCCAGCTGATTTTTCTTTTTTGAACCATGTTGACTTTTAACATTCATAAACTCATGTGGCAAGGAGTTCTGCCTATTAACAACATGCCAAAGATGTACCATTTCTGATCCCTTTTGAACCTGCTTCCTGGTTGTTTCATTTGATGGCTCTTGTTCTGGTGTGGGACAAGACAGAGAACAGTTGATCTTTATCCATTGTGTCTCTGCTTGAACAGATATCTGACATCTCTGCCCTAGGCTGTGTCTTTCCCAGGCTGAAGAGAAAACTTTGGACTGACAGGCAAGAGCCCTCTTCCAGGCTGAATTCATACCACATCTTTGATCATGTGCTGTAGATGAAGTGAGTGAGAACATCCTTGCATCTAACTCTGTGGGTGGAATTTTTTTTTAAGAGGAAGCTGTTCTGAAGAGAGAAAATGACACCRAAACCTTAGAGGCAAGTGTGCTGTTGACTTTCCTTGAAAACTGCTACCCTTGCTCCATGGCCCTGGCTCCCTTCTCCTGTTGTCCATGCGAATGGTAATCAAATAATGGTCCTACAGACCTGTAGGAGGGGTGTCATCTAAAAGCCTCTTCAGTAACCATCACACTGCAAAGTATCCTGTRTCTCCAGGCTCAAAAGCATCCTCTTGTACCTGCAGGCAAGGTATCAGCCATCCCYGAGGCCCTGAGTTTATCTTCCCCACTCTCTGAGTTTTAACACATCCAGAAAAATCCTTCTGTCCCTGATCCCTCTTCTTTTGTGACCCCAGCAGTTTTTTTATAGGACAAGGGGTTTTACTTGCATTAATTTCACTTCTGATGCCCTTCACTCCTTCCTCCCTCTTAAAGGATATCTAATATCTGCCACCATATTTGCTTCCTGATCTACCAGATATTTCTGAGTCTGAATATTAAAGAAGAGACAGTTCACCTCCTTTTCTCCTCCGCTTCTGAACATCCTTAGCACAGCAGGCAGTATATTCCTRCTTTGTTCTGCAGATTGCTTCGGCAAATACTTCTTGTTGGACCCTAAAGTAAACGTTTATGTGCATGTGTTTTGACCCTAAGAAGCAAATGAAAATACAGTCTGGAAACTCAGATTATTCCTAAGGCAAATTAGGACTGAGTTTCTGGGTTTCTGCAGTCACTGGACTTGCATTTAGCTGATGTGCAGCTGGATGGATTTTCAGAARTGTTGAGCAATTGTAATGCAATCATATCAATCATATCAACAAGGTCAGCTCATCAAGAATGCTGCTGAAAATCAAGCCTTTTTGAGGCAAGATCAAACAGTTTACAGAACTGACCTAAAAGTGCACTGACTTTTTTTGAGATCTGGGTCCAAATTTTGAGACTTTTCCAAACAGTTCCAAGCAGCAAGGTCCAGAAATGTCTGAGGAACTTGGCCAAAGAGCAGGAAGCACTCCAATCTCTCCCAGCTCTGGAGACCAAGATAGTTTCCCAAGCTGGCTGATGCATACGCCCCATGTGTGCCTGGCTTTTTCCTAGCCAGTTCTGCCTCTTAGACTAAACCTCCCTTATTCTTCTAGCAATAGTAGCTTGTACCCTGTGCATCGCTGGCCAGGGAGCTCCTGCTATTTCCCTGAGAGGCATTGAAACAAGAGAGGTTTGTGTTTGGGTGCTGTCGTGGGCTGGCTGGCTGGCTGTCCTAGGAATGTCTTGGCTTTTTTCCAACTTTCCTGAGTTGTGTGAATCCCTTAATCTGTCTGTGCGTCACTTCTCTGTTCATAAAAAGAGACAGCTCTGATTCCCTTGCCTTGTTTACACAGCAATTTTTAGATCAGGGACCATCTCTTAGCACATGAGTGTGCAGGGCATATTAGGGGTCGTAATCTCCACAAAGACCTTACTCGAGGAAGACAAATGAGAAGCTGCTTCCAGGGCAGCCGGTTTCACTCTTATAAATGCATTTCTTACAGTCAGTGTATTTTATGTGACTTCCCTGCCCAGTGATTTCTCCATGGACAATTCCCCTCTCTCTTGCTTTCATCGGCATTGCCAAGTCTGTTGTCCAGGGCTCCAGGGAGAGGCTGCTCCAGATAGGTCTAACATGAGTCACAGTGGGATGTTTTTAGACTTGACTGGTCAATACCTTGATTCATTCATAGGGAAAGGTAGCAGGTAATTTTAGGAGAGGTGTGCATATGTGGAAGCCGTGCTTTTTAATTAACTCTGTTCATCTCAGCATCCATCCAGCAATTAGTAGAAAGTTCAGATCTGATAAATAAGGTAGTAAGGAACAATAATCCCTCTTTCTTCGCAGTATTTGCAGCATGTCTCYTCTGGGTGTTTTTTCCCAGTGCATTGGTCCACCCTTACCCCCCACGTCTGTTACTACAGAAAAAAAAGGAAATGCCTCCCTACTGGGACCAATGGTGGGGGCTGGCTATGCCTGGATGATCTCTTTCTTGTTTCTCTTTGCTTTGCTTTGACCTGCCYCTATGGCCGTGGGCATGAGCATTGCCTGCCCTGCTGTGGGTTGGAAGGGTTGTGTGAGCGTGGCAGGCTGGTCTGCACATTTTTGCTGATCCTGGGGCAGGTCAGGGAGCAATCACAGAGGTGGTCTGGCCAGCAGAGCCAAAGGACTCATGATCTTGAGAAGGAAAGTAAGAGTCGGGGCTTGCCCTTTATTAGCTATAGCTGGAAGAAGACAGTAAGACATTTTTACTTTTGGAAGGTGACCTCTCTTCTGCAGGAAGTGAGCACATTCATGCATGGCTATTTCTGGTACGATCTAGACTTTCATGTGTGTACAAAGTGGGTGGAAATGGTTCGACCCAAAGGAAGATTTTATGGCAGCTCAGTGATAGGATAAGATGCAGTGTCAAGGAGAGCTAGGCCCTACATCCCCGCTGCCGGTGAAAGGACACAACCAAACCCATTTCACCTTTAAGGTATGAGCCGATGGGACCCAGATCACCTCCAGCAAGGAAAGGACTTGCGTCTTTGGACTATCTCATTCCTGAGAGGAGGGCAGAGATTTTCCAAGGAAAATAACTTCTCATTTGTTTAAAAAAACACAAACACTCACACACATTCTAGTGGACACTTTTTTTTTYCTTCTTTTTCTAGGTGAATGGCTTCTGCAAAAATAGAACTCTAAAAAAGAATCTGCAAAATAATTAATAATAATAATAAGCAGAAAAATCCAATCATTTCCCCAGTTTCCCCGCTAGATGTTTCAATTGCATTTCAATGCAATTTCRTTTTGAATTTTCCTTAAATGCAATCATACTCCTCTTAAAGGAGTTAAAAAACCAAGCTCAAAAGTAATGTCTTTTTTACTCTAAATGAGGTTTTATTAACACTTTATTTTTCCCCAGTGAGTAACTCAGAAAATACTCATTTTGGTGTGAAATATTGTTATTAAAGACATTCATTTATTTATAGTTTTCCTATTCTGACACAGAACTAGAAAAATAGCTAATTGAACAGCTCYAGACTGGTACACAGTAGAAACTTTCAAAAGGAGAGAGCAAGGCCATAGATCACCCCTTCCTCTTGATTTGCCAAGCAGGGAAAAAAGAAAAACAACCTTCAATCTCTTTATGCTTTATATGTAATACCTAGAAACAACTGTATGAATTATGTTCCTGCTCTGTTTTTCTCCTGGAAAATAGAAAGGTCCAATTCCCCTGGTTTTAAGGGAGGATTTGATGGAGAATTAATAAGGTTATGCCACTAGGAAATGCAAGTTAAGAAACCTTAACAGCTCCAGCAGGAGAAGAAGAAGAAGAAGAAAAACCCAAGCCTTCTAATAGCTTTTAAATACCTGTTTAGGTAAAATACCTGACCCAGTAGCAGAGAAAAATCTCTTATTGCAAAAGTTCAAAAGCACCCYCTGAGCTTTCAATTTGAAAAAAAGACCACCACCTCTCTCATTTGCCAAAGAAGCCTCTATGCTTAAAAGGAAAGGCAAAACTTTATGAAGGAKGGAGGATGGAAAGGGAAAAACGGAGGAGGAAAAAGGAAGGGAGATGCAAGAGGCGAGGTGAAGAGAAAAAAAGAAAATAAATCCTTTAAAAGGTCAGGCCTGTGTTAGAAGGAGGAATAAAGGTGGCCACTTACACAGCGTACTGACTTGGGAATCAGACTTCTTACGCTGACGGCCAGTTAATTACTGGGTGAATCTGAAGACATCACTTCACATTTTTGTGTCTCAGCTACTCCATGCATGAAATGGAGGTAGTGGGAAATGATGCTCACTCATCATCGTAAAGATTAAGAGTTGACTTTAGGAGCCAGGCTCTGCTGCTTAGCTTCCTAAAGGAGGGTGACCTGCTGGGACACAGGGATTAAAGGTGTGGGAGGCTGAGTTGGGGCCGGGGGAGGGTGAGGCAGGGAAGCACAGKGGGATGATGCCAAAGGCTGTCTTGCAGGAACTGGATAGGCTTAGAGAGCTCAGAGCATCATGGGGAAGGACACAGGGATTTTGTTTGAGGGTAGTGGATGTTGGAGACATCCCTCATACGAATTTAGAGAGGTAGTTTTGGGGGGCTACCTGGAAGATGATCATGTTGTGGGAGGATTAATGGAAGGTATCATCACGAGGATAGCAGGTAGGATGGGGCTCCTTCAGTGGCCCAAGACTTAAGGGCTGTGTCTCCACTAGTAAGGTCAAGACYAAGGTTAAGTGCTGCTGAAAGGGCAGTTATTGGTGTGCTCCCTGCCATGGCTTTTTTCCYGATCCTCCTCAGGGCCAGGCCAGGCCAGGGGGCAGCATGGAGTTGGGGTTGCCCCGAAGGGTGGGATGGAGGCAGGAGAGGCAGCCGGTGGCTTTGGGAGGAGAGTCCAGCCCTGTGGGCGCAAGCCGATCTGGGCCAACTTCTCTCCAGATCAGACGATGGCACGAGACACGGGAGCGGGGCTGGAGGTGTCACCCCAAGTGAGAGACTGCGCTTTGGCGGGGCTGGAGGGGGCAAAACGGGACATGCCACGGGGATGCAGAGGGCTGGGCACCGGGGGGGCTCMGCGAAGACACGGGTGCGTGAACCTGCTCTTGAGTCGGGGAGAGCGGACGGAGCTGGGGGACGAGCGGCAGCAGCGGGGCCGGGGGAGCCCGGGGCGAGCAGGAGGAGGAGGAGGAGGAGGCGGAGGAAGGCGGCTGTGCGTTTAAGCCCCTCCCCGCTCGTCCGCGGCCGGGGAGGCGAGGCGAGGCGCGGGCTGCGGGCGGAGGCAGCGGCTGGCGGCAGGATCGGGAAGGCGGCGAGGGATAAACCCGGCGTGTCCCCACCTCGCACCCTCCTCCAAGAAGTTTGCTGCTGGAGAGAAGGCAGGGGAAGGAAAAACAACAACAACAACAACAACAAAAAGAAAAGCGGAAATTTTAAAAATAAATAAAATAAAATAAATAAAGTGTTCCCTCTTCCCCAAGCTGCCCCGGAGGCATGCGGCGAAGAGGAGCCGGCAGCACCCGCCGCTGCCCGGCCCGGCTGCGGGCATGAGTCCGCGGCCGGAGCGGGGCTGAGCCCGCAGCACCCGGCAGCGCTCACCCCCCCCACCCCCCCGCCTCCAACCCCGGGGAAGGATAAGGGGCCGGGGGGGACCCGCCGTCCGCCCCGCTCAGCCTCCGCGCATCCTCCGGCACCGCCACCCGGGCYGGGCCGGGCCACCTGCAGAGCCGAGCCGAGCCGCGGCGGTAGGATGAGGGGCATCCTCTACTTCTGCACGCTGATCCTCCTGGGTGAGTAGCGCTGCATCCCCGGCGTCCAGCGGAGGCAACTTTCTGCTAGGCTTTGCTGGCGGGTCTGTTTATCCGACACCGGCTTCGGCTCGGGCTTGGGATGTGTCTCTTCCCCTCCAGCATCCCAGGAGCAGGGGAAAACCCTGGGGGTAGAATCACTCAGATTTATCTTTTTTTTGCGGGGGAGGGAGGACCTCTCAGTTGCCTTTTAGTTAAAGGCAGACTGCTGCTCTGGCTGGATGTACTTTGGACCCTGCCGCTTTGGGATCTTTCCTACTGTCACTCCTGTTTGCTGTGGAAATGGCAAATAACTCAAGGAATTAGTGCACTTCTTGCTTGAGAAAAGAAGCTGGGGTGGGGGGGGACACAGATTTTGCAGGGTGCTGAGCAGCCCCACAGCATGGAGAGGCTGGAAAATGTCAGGGGCAAAATGAGGGTTTCTCAGCCAGTCGGAGCAGGCTGGAAGCGCGTGAGCCTGATCTCTGCTGCTGTGCGTGTGCAGCACCATGCACCGGGCTGGTGTGTGTGTGTCCTAACTGACCGGAGTGTGCATGTGTGGGCAGGGGTTCCTGCTGCGGATTTCCACCCGCCTCCCCTTAGCTGGGCTGGCCTCAGGTCTTTCTGCACCGGGAGTGCAGGGTTAAGGACCCCCGCACGCCTTGTCCCCCTGAGATCTTTAAAGGCAGCTGCAACCGCTGGTGTGGGACACGCTGTTCCCCGCGGCATGCCGTTGTATCCGTTGGGATGTGGTCCACAGCATCTGTAATTTCAGCATCCCGCTTGCGTCCCGCTTCTCCCCAGCTCGGAGCAGACAGTGTGCAGTGCCCGAGGCTCACCCACATCCCTGGCAAGAGCTGTGCGAAGGGCTGTAGTCCAGGGGCTGGCAGCACTGGGCAGCCAGGGCTGGGAGCTGCCTTGCTGGCTTACTTTGCCTGGCTGCAACCCTGAGGGCTCCTTTACCGTGTTTTTTCCTTTCTTTTTTTTTTCCTTTTTTTTTTCCTGTGCTTATCTGAGATAGCAAACCCAAGAGTGTGCCCAGGCTTAAATAGACCACAAAAGGCTGTGGGGAGGCAGTGGGTAGGATGTGCTGGTCCTCCTCAGGTGGCAGTTGTGGGAGGAAAATGTCTTGAGATGCATCTCTGTAGCTGAGACCTCCTAGCCCTCATGATGTGGCCCAGCAACTGCCTCTTCTGTACCCTGAACATCCTTGCTGCCAGCCAGTGTCCTGGGTAGACCTCAAGCAGGTTTGTCCCTCAATGAGGAAGGCTTTGTCAGAGCTCCAGGTAGCTCCTTATGCTGGCTCTGCCCGTCACTAGATGTCACCAGCAGCAACCCTTGCAAGTCCCAAAGGCACTGGGGGATTTTGACCCCCCAAAGGTGCCATGTCCAACCCTGGAGCGTTTCACTCCAGAGGTTTGTAGGATACCAGGGTCTGAACAGATCCCAGTTTGGGATGGCTTCATCTCATGGGCATTTAAGCTGTGTCCTGGGTTGGGAGAAGATCCCAGCCTCTTTTGGAGCCGGAGATCTTTCCTGCAAGGATTGCAGCACTTCTGGGGTGGCAGTCCAGGTCTCTGCAAGATCCATTTTACAAGTGGTTCAGATTGACTGAGTCACCGATTGACTGACTGATGGACTGATTGATTTTCTCTAGAGAAAGTAAGTTACTGAAAGAAAAGAGCTTCTGCAAATGGCCAGCTTTCCACTGTCAGCAGTGCAATTGGGATTAGTGGGCAGATTTTAAGGATATATTCATTGCTTTAGGTCTAAATCATAGCAAAATCATCAGCTAATTTTCAGCTTTCGGCTTTCTGATCTCAGGGTCTCTGGAAAGACCTTTTCCCCTTTGAATTGGCATTTGACCCCTACATGCTTAGCACCATTCCCTTTGGATGCCATCCATAAGGCCCTCACCCTCCTCTCTCTTTTCAGCTGGGCATGTAATGGGTAGATGAGGGGTTACACATTTAGATGCATCTGGGGAGAGGTCCTGCAGGGATCGTGAGTTCTGGCATGGAGAGCCAGCCAGGAGACAGCAGCTTCTCGCATTGCAAGCGCAGCAGTTCCCAGGTTCACCTGCACTAGGTGGAAACCACATGGTAGGAGACCCTCGCTGTTTGTGTCCTTCTGCTTTGGAGATGCTGCTGGGTGAAGGAGGCAACCTATAAGGAATTCACAGCTTCTAGAGGTGGGAATAGGCAGCATCACTGCTTGGACAGAGAGCTCCTGATGTCACTTCATACCCAGCTCCTGGATGGCACAGGCACTTAGACTGAGCCAGGCCAGAAAACTGCTCTAGCTGAACACATTTTTTTTTTGACCACTTTTCAGCTAGGTCAGCTCCTGATCTGTCTCACCAGCAGCCACACAAATGCCAGTGGCAGCTGTATGAACACAGTRGGTGCACACAGCTTGAGACAGTGAGGTGGCTTTGGCAAAGTTCATTGCTGCCTCAGTGTCCCCAGATATTGGCTTGCACTGTGRTACTGGCTAGAAATCCCACTCACAGGGCAGTGATGAGGCATATTCAAGTAAGACTAAAAGTCTTCATGGAAGATCAGTGCTCTAGAAAGCACTGATATAATTAAATATCATTTATTTTAAAMCTGTCTAGATTATACCCATAACCAGCCACTAAAGCATCCCCCATCCCTTGTGCAGCATCTGGAGGACACATCATTCCCAGTGCCAACAATGCAATRATTAAAGGATGAGAACAAAAGTCTGGGCTAGGGCTAAAAACAATAGTTTGCTGCAAAGTCCTCATCACACCCAGAGTCAGTTCTGGACCATTGCAGAGCATAGCTGTTGGCAACAGAGGGCAGGACACTGAAACAACATCTGGGGTTTCTTCTGCTGACAACTGCTGTGTTTACCTGGCAAATTTTAACTGCGCTTGGTCGTTAGCATAATTTGTAGCATATGTTTCCCACAGACTCTTCAGATGCAATCAAACATAGGAGATCGTCTGGCAGATTTTCACCTGGTTTTGGAACTCAGATCCCAGGGGGAGAGCAGAATCTCTTGCAAAATGTGTATGTGTACGGGAGAGGGGGAAAGCTSCTTAAATTAGTGTCTTTGTCAGTTCTGACAGGAGCAATCCATTATTTGCATCAATAAGAATGTGATATTTGTGTCTCTCCRTATTGGCTCGGAGAAGAAATAAAACTTCTCCCTCAGCAGGCTGTCCTCAAACATTGTGCCTATTCCTTGGCAAGAATATCAACAGTGTATTTTCACCACACCTGGAAAATATTTTTCCAGAGCTCTGGAGCCTTAAATAGTAATCACTGCTGGGTAAAAATTAGTACCGGTTAAGTCTAATAATTAGTGTGAATTAGTATGAGCAGTATTTTATTTTGCTTTTGTGGACAGAAATGTCTTCACAGTTATCCTGGTAATTTTTACACAAGAATTCTATTGTKCTTGAAATTTCAGTTTATCATTTTCACACAAAAGACTTGTCCATTTTTATAACTTTCCATTTGATCTTTCTTAAATGAGACCTTTAATGTGGCTAAAGTTTCCCACCTTTCTATAAAAATACATTGCTACCAAGCTTTCCATTTCATCCTTGATTTTTTTCCCCCTTTCGGTAGGAGGGAATTTTTTCCTTTTACTTCCTTTAAGGAAAAAAAGAAAAAGTCCATTTTCTTCGTGAACCAAAAGTAGAAGAGAACAAATCCAAAGACAGTTCTCCCACTAAAACAAATTTTTTAGACAGAAATATTTTACTAAAAAATAAAAAGGAAGAAAATTATGAAAGGCTTGTTCCTGTCATMTTCAATTCAGTACCGTTTCATTTTTTTTAAAACATATCTGTCAAAATCCCCTTTGATAACACCTCCTAGCAAGAACTTCAAGCCTGGATGGATGTGTTAGGAGTGGGAGATGACTGGGAAGACCTTTATACCACCCCCTGTAGATTTCCCTCACCTCTTTTGGCCATCACAACATTAAYGGTTCAAACCATTGGGGTTTGGGGTTGGACTCCTGGTGAGAGCAGACTGGAAAATCAGGACAGAGAGGATAAGTTTAAAGTTGTGGATGGGAAGGAGAGTTCTGGATGGACATTTGGTCCTGGAAATGGACAGTGGGGAAACTGAGCCTGATGAGATTGAGAAGGAGTTTGTTGGTATAAGAGTCCAGGAGGGGTTTGTGATGGTCACAGTGAGGGAGGACAAAGACCTGGGTCTGTCGTGTGCATAGCAGGAAAGCTGCAAAAATAGAAGGCATCGTTTCTCCTGGGCAAGGAGATTCTGGGACTGTCACAGTGAAAAACAAATGAGTGTGCAGGAACAACAGGGATCTTCTAAGGTCTCCCTTCTAAGCAATCTTCTAAGACCCTTCTAAAGTCACATCACATTTAAATCATCCTTAAACCATCCAGGAATTTATTCTCTTATTGCAGCCCCCAGTGTGCAAGGCCATGTACCTAGCTAAACTGAAGAAATGGCTTTGAGGTATGAACTGGTATCTAAGTAGGAGATGAGAGAGTAGATGGGTCCAGAACCAGACATGGATGGGAGATGATACCAACTGGTGTGAGGACAGTCTCGGTGTATTACTGTGTTGCTCTTGTCAGGGCAGGAGCAAGCTAAGAGAAGCAGCAGCATGGTGCAGCAAAGAGCTAGAGGCCCAAGAGAAGGTGAGAGAATACAAGGCAGCTCAGCCAACCTGAAATGTTTGCAGTGGAGGTATCTCCAGCTGGGAGACATCCCCAGGATACTAGTACAGCTTGTGGTGGGTCACTCCTGGAGTGCAATTCACCTTATCCTGCTGTACAACCTGTTACTGACACAGCCAGGAGACCTGTCCAAGCCTCCTGGGTCCCATCTTACTCACAGGTGTGTGTGCTTTATCTCTGTTTTCCAAACCGCAGCTCCAGCTGCAGGAGAACCAATCCAGTGAGAGCAGAAGCTGAGCTTGTGTGAAGCCCTATCCCATCTGCAAATATGCCGGGGGTTGCCTTTGGTCACTCAGCAGTGCCAGATATTTCCCTGCTAGTGGGAATGACATCAACAAGGTTTAGGGCATGATGAGACTCCTTGTGTTCCCAGAGCCTGGTCATCTTGTGCACTTTCTGGTCTACCTGACTGGAGTGAACAGAAGGCAATTGCTTGCCTTAAAACAGTTGTGGGGTTTAAGCCCAACCATACCAAGAAGAGTGGCTGCAGAGACAGAGCTTTGCCTGCCTGAAACAGATGGCTCAAATGAGAGCTGAGCTGAGCTCAGCTTGTCCTGAGACAAGGGTGTGCAGAGATTTACCCTTCAGTTCTCCCAAAGATGAGGCTAAGATGCCATACGGTTTATCTCGTTCAAGGATGATCCAGGGAATGGGCTTAGAACCCACCTCACTCACTCTGACACATTCCTAAGCTGTTCCCTTTGCAATCATAGGATCATAGAGTGATTCAGGTTGGAAGGGATGTTGGGGGATTTGATYAGGGCAGGGTCAGCTTTGTAGCCAGATCTTATGCTCAGATGAGGTTACATGGGGCTTTATCTATCCTTGTATTGACACCCTCCCCACCCCACCAGGGATGGAGRTTGCAAAACCTCTCTGGGCCCCTATTCCACTGCTTTATTGTCCTCATGGAGGAAAAAATGTTTCCCTACATCCCATCGGACTGTATATATATTCCCCAAATCAGAACTGTCTTCACCATATCTTGCCACTATTGAGACTCATCTCTTTTCACCTTCCTTCATGCGAATCTCTCCTGTTCTTCCACAGGCAGCTCTTCACTGCACAYGTTCTTCTTTCTGTCCAAAGCCATCTGGGAGGCAGTTTGCATGAAAGATACTGTAAAAATAGTTGTGCAGTGGTTTTGATTTATTGAATCCAACTGGAAAAACCTGTCTGTGATACCTGCCCTTGCTGAGTACTTTGACAGGGTTATTAGCAGCACTCCCCATGCTACTGCTAACATATGGGTCATTCTGTCATGCAAGTGTAAGCAGCTGTTTCCAAGTTCATGTGTCCATTTTACTGAGGAGAAAAGAAGCGGGTCGGATTTTCTGATACTTCTTCCAAAAGCAGGATCAGGTTGCTCATCTTTGATATGTTGCTGGGCCCAGCTATTTATTGTTTGCCCCCAAGGCGATAGCTATCCACTTTGGCTGTTGGATTTTAAACTGGTCCAGATGCTAAAGGGCTGGGAGTTAAGATCAGAGAAACCAATGGGTTTTGCTTTTCCTGTCTGTTTCTGTTACTTGTACAAAGAAGAGAAAGGCCAAACATATAATTCAAGTCAAGATGCAACGTTAATGCTTCTGTCTGAGCTGTAGGTCTTTAACTGTAAGAGGTCTGTGCTGTAGATTGCCTTGCAGGATGCATTGCACACACGTTTTTCAGATCCCTTCAGCCTCCAGAGAGGTTAGCTGCTAATGGATGTAAAGCCCATGAGGAGCAGGGGTGTCTGTGGGAAGTGCTGACTCTCTTCAGATAGGCAGCGACTGGAATATGTTTGGGAGYCCCTGCCTGTGTGATCTGAGGTCTCTGGAGGCTCAGAGCTGAACTGGGCCAAGTGAGCACTCAGGACAAGCCCCAGGGGGATGTGAGGGTGCACTCAGGGAGGGTGAATTGGACACAGTCTCTACACAAATAATCAGGTTTTGCTTTGAGCTCTGCATCAGACGAGGCTGGCTGATGCCTTTGCAGCAGCCACATGGGAAATCCCATCATCTTTGATTAAACAGAGCAAAGAAAACACAGGGSAGCTACAGCCTCATGGGAAGGGAACTTTCATTTGGATGATGGCTTTGTGTTTTTTAAAGCAAACTTGGTGCCTAAGCCACCATTTGTAGAAGGTTCATGTGGTCCTGAGCATGATAATTTTACAAAGAGGAGTGAGTCATTTTTAAAGGTTTTTGAAATTCTCAGTTCATCTTCTTATGATGTGGCAATCTTTATTACATGTTTTGTTGTATTTTTTTTTCTCCTGCTATTCATGCTGGAACCTCCACAAGTATCTGCTCCACCATAAATGGAAATGATTATAACTTGCCTTTTCTCATGTTCCATCTCTCACCTCATCACCCCTAACTGCTGTTCAGGACTTGCAGACTGGCTCCCCAAGTGCCAGCTGTAGATGCAATCATTTCGGTTGCACCTTTTAGGAAGTTGTGCAGCAGCGACAGGCAATCAGCTTGCAGCAAACTTGCCCCTTCTTCCAGCCAGAGAAATTCAGATTTGCCCTGGGGAAGAAAGCCAAGAGGAAACTCATAGCTTCTCAGAGCTACCACTCTCTGCAACTTTGGATAAACAAATCTTAATAGAAGACTACATTTTTCTTCTGAGATTAAAACTTCCATGCATGCTAAGAAAAATGCATCACTCTGTGACAGCCTTCATAGAAATATCTCTCAGATATTTTACAGCTGACTCTGTTACCTGCTATCTGGAAATAGGTAGCAGATGTCTCCAGTAGTGCCACACATTTTTTTTTCCTTTGTTGCTGTCTGTGTTTTCCTTTGATATTCAGTATGTACAGCAGAAGGCACCTTAAAAAGATGTCACAAGGAATGAGGTGAAGTAAAGCCATGCACACTGAATCTTCTGTAATAAAGGCTGCAGGTTAGGATGATATGTTTGCCATCTACTAATGGAGAGGAGAGCAAACCAGCATGCTGAATTATTAGACAGGGTTTGGAATGAATCAAAGCCATTTGACCTGTTTGTGTAAAGTCCCAGACAAGGCTGGGTTTGCCTAAGTGTTTGCTCTGCACGGTGAAGAATTACACTCCTCCTTACAAGGGTTAGTTGATTTATGTCCTAGATTTGACACTTGAGTTATAGCAATTTCACGGTAGGTTCCCCCCCACCTTTCCTCCTAGCTCAATTTGTTTGTTTGTTTCTTCCTCTTGGTAGGAGAACATAATCCTCTGAGGCTGCTTGACACAAACTGCCCACCTTGGTCTGGCTGTCACAGCAACATCATCTTTYGGAGAGAGGGCACGGGCAGAGCCATCTCAGCTAAGAGCTCAGTGTAGGAAAAAATGCTGGGGAGGGTCATCACAGTCACAGCTATAAATGCCTTTGAGGTCATGAGAAGGGATGGTTCTCCTCACAAGGAGCTAAAATGGTGTTTGAAGGTGCAGAGGGGAAGAACTTGAGCCGCATGTTAGGAATAAAAGCTTTATTTTGAATCAGCACAACCACCGACCAGTTAAAATAAGAGAGAAGAGCAGGTTCCCCTTTAGGAAGATGATGAGATCACCTTGGGTGTTCACTGGGGTACAGCTGTAAGCTGTACTACTCCAAAGAACTCCTAGAGGGTGGTTGGGTTCCCTATTCCAGAGAATTTTCTACATTTCCAAGTTTGACTTGAAAGCTTCTCTCCTTTTTGTGGTGATTTAAGCTGCTAATTACAGCGAAAAACTAAAAGAAATTTTGTGAGACCAAACAAGGACCCAGCTAAGACCCAGTCTGTTTTGTGAGGCTCTCCCACTGTTTTGGGAAAGAGATCTGGAATTGTGTTAAACCTGTGATTTGGGACTTCTCTATATGGGCAAGAAAGTGTGGGAAGGGAAGAGTAGAGCAGGTCTGGTGGTCATTCTGGTCAGGAAGTGGGATGTGGAGGTGAAATGGCTCRTGAGAGGCTGTGCAGAAGATGCAAATGAACCTTCTTAAGGAATCTAAGAGCTGGGAGAAGAAACTTGTAGGACYTTAGCAAACATCTGAAGCTCAGTCRGGAACTGGGGAAGCCATAAAGGTTGGATTTCCYCATCTCTAAAAGGTGATGTGAGTCTCTTCAGGGATGTGCATGCTAAATGACAGCTCAGGGACCCATCCGTCAGTGTGGCATGTGGAGGCATACGTGCTGGTAAAGCAGTCCAGAGTTACTACCCCGCTGGGACTAATGCAAGGAAATTTATCTCCCTCTCCTGATATTGCTTCATTCTTCTTCCCTACAGACCCAACCAGGCCAATCCTTAATGTGTGTTAGAAAGCCTGTTTGTAATTAAGTACCTGACTCAAGGGGACCCAGAGCCCTGGCCAAGTTCTTTATATACTATCACATTACCAATAATTATTAATTCTAATCAGAAGGGCTAGAGACAAGAAAAACCCCAAACTTGAAACAGGCACAAAAGCAATGATACCCCAAACAAACAAACAAACAACTCCAAAAGAAATGCAGTGAACTCTCCAAAAAGTTCCTAATTCTGTGGGACAAATGTTGTCCTGTAGTTAGACTAGGCAGCTGGGATTAGGAATCAAGGGATGTCTTTCCTTCTGTTTTTCTCAGGTTTCGGAAAGTGGTGCAATCTTACTACATCTTGGTATAAAGCGAGGGTATTTATGTGCTAGCTGAGTTATTGGGAAGAGGGACTAGGTGACAGTGCAGCTTTTGACCTGGGATATTTGAGCTTCTATGAAGCCGCTAATGACAAGATGGGATCAAAATTACTCATCAGTGTATCAGAAACAATGTGACTTTTAGCAGCACCTGCTCTGCGTACGATCCACTGAGCTCTTATTTTGGTACTTACCCAGGAACTGAATTCAAGTGCAGTGGCTGACTAATCAGCTCTGAAAATCTGCCCGTATCCTCTGCACAGAGATCAGTGATCTTGCTTTGCACTGGGATTAGAGACGTGCACTGCTAAAAAGAGGGGGATGAACTCTGTGATGTGCTGCAGAGACACAGGAGCAGCCCTCGGATGCAAAAAATAAAAAGCACTGATAGAAGAGCAGGCTGGGAAACTGAAAGCCCTTTTCTCTAGAAAAAGAGTGGACTTTTGGTACAACTTGGATTCCAAACAACAGAAAATCAGGAATAGTAGAAATTACAATTAAAAAAAAAAGACAAAAAATGTTTATTGTTAATTTCAGGTAAAAAATGAGGACTCAAATGTTTTTAAGCCCCAGATGCCTCTGTTCTGTTTTACTTACTCTTAATGAAAAAGTAGAGATTTTCTACATCCTTCCTGGAGGATCATCAGACAGGAAGAGAAATGGACCCTGTTTCTCTCTTGTCCCCTGTCTGCGTGTCAGACAGAGGTGTCCCCAGTAGGCTGCAGGAGAAGAGTTTCACCCCACCTGGTTTTCACCAGGTCGTATGAATTACTCCTCTAATCAATGGATTCATTAGAGGATCAGTGTATCCTGCACTGATTAGTGCATCTCCAAGGAGGACAAAGTGAATCAAGGTTAGAGTTTTAGACCGTTCCCCTGACTTTCAGTTGCCCTAAATTCAGTGAGATGAATCTCACCGAAGCATCAAGGCTTCTTCTCTTTCAAGAGAGAAGAAATGGAGCAGGGACTGGCCAGGGAGCCATCATTTCAATGTTCCCAACTCAAACGAAAGAGAGAAGTAATGCTAAAACATTATTTAGCACTTTTTTTTCCTACTTGCAAAAAATCATTTTATCCTATGGCTAAAAGAGAAAAGAAGAAATCAAATAGGAAATTCCCAACCAGTTTTGCAGAGCTGATGGGCCCAGTCAGCAGTGATGATTGGAAGTACCTGAAGCTGACAACTCTGCTAGGCATCGTGAAGGCCATGTAGTGCCCAGTGCCTTCCAAGTCATTGGGGTTTGATTGCCTAGCCTATGAAAATGCTCAGTTTTCCCTGAAATGGTTTTGGCCTGGCCCAAGTAACCATCTTCCGGACACTGGTCCAGTGTTAACGAAAGTCAGGGACCATTCCCAGCAGGTAGTTTGCATGTGACTGCTCTGTTCTGAGGGAGGTGATTGTTTAGCAGCATGGATGCAGGCTGTTTTGGGCCATTTGGACCAGCACCTTGAGTTTACTTAATTAACTAATCTAGACACAGCATGACAGCACACCCGTTCCCTTCCAGACACTTGCAATTTCTCAGACACAGCCTGCARACGCTGTTGGGCAAACATGTTTCAGCTTAATCTCTTTCAATCCTGTAGATTCATCTTTCTCTCTGCTACTTCCAGCTCAAAAGGCAGAGCACTGATAATGACATGAAATAATATAAAATAAATGATAGCACCACCTAATTTGATTGGGAGCAGATAAATCCCTCTGTTTCTAACACATGCAAGTGCATGAACACTCACACATGCATGGAGCCAGGAAGGAGCCTGGGATGTGCATATGCAGAATGGGTTCTCAGAAGTTTCTTATAGAGTCAGTGCAGCAGCTGAATCAACTCTGAAGTGTCCTCTCCAACAGGCAGAGCCTTTCTTGGCTTGCCATTGCAGTTAGCATGACCTCGTGAAAGATAAGACACACGAGAGAAGTCTGAGGAAGCTTGATTTATCCAGAGTTGAAAAGTAAAGAAAGACACGAGAGAGAACATGATCACACTCTATAAATACCTTCAAGGTAACAGTGCAAGGGAAGGAAGAGGATTAGTCACACTTCTGTAAGATAGGGAGGGGAGGAATGAGAGCAATGGTATGAAACAGAGAAAGAACAAGTTTTAAGCTAGGATTTAGGAGGAAAATGTTTCCGTTATTTATTTTCCTCTTTTTTACTAGAAAAAGAAATCGAAGGGTCTCAGTTTAGGCCAAGTGTGAGGCTTGATGCAATTCTTCAGAAGAGTTGTGGATCTCGGACTTGAGGATTAAAGGGTGCATATGTGTCTAGGACTTGCAGGTCTATGCAACTGTGAAGTAAATCGAGGGATTTTGTGGTCTCTGTGACAGTATCAGTAGGTGCTGCCTGGTACACTTTGAGATGAGGGTTGGCTAAAGTTTCTTCACTCCCTTTTTTCCGTGCACCCCATATACCCATTCCTGCATAAAGCACAAGGACACAGATTGATGTTGAAGGCACTATGGGAAGACGGTGCTGCTTGGCCAAGGGACTTGGGCATTTGGTGATAGGGCTGGGAGGTGCTTGAGTGGTGGATGTGTCTGGGTCATCCAAGAGGCCTCTCATTAATAAGTGATGAGATGATTTCTGCTCCTTGCCAGTAAAATAATATTGTTCTTGGTGCCTCAGGCCTAGCCTTATCTTCTCCACCTCTCCCAGGCTCTCCCTGCCCCCAGACCACGAGGTCTCCTTCACTGAGACATGGCTCTCTCCTCCCTAGAGATGGAGGTGTGGAAGGCAGGAGCTTGGATCCAACTGTCTGCAAGGGACTGACTCCAAGCTTAGCCTTGGGCACTTAAATCTGATTGTCACTTTCCACTATGCTGGGACTCAAAAGTAAGTATTTACCAGAAAACAGGAGTAGTCACTGCCAAGATCCTTCCCTATCTCCCCAAGCAAGTACAAAGAACTCCTTCTCATAACAAACCAACCCACCAAATACAGATCTCTCCAGGAAAMACCTCCAAGGCTACTAAGAACTATCAAGAGTATCTGGCTAAGGTAAACAGGCTGATTATGCTGTTCTTCAGCCTGTCATTTCCTGAATAAATGAACTTAGTGTATGTGTATCTGTGTGTCCGCCCCAAATATCCCCCAGCCAAGAGCTCTGACTAGAAGTCTCCGAAGCTATTCAGATMCCGCAGGTTGATGTGAAATTGGCTGATGTGTGGAAAAGAGAGTGAGCGCCTAGTATTTCCAAAGGGGAAAAAGTTATGTTCACATCAGAATATGTGCATGTGAAGGGAGATACAGAAATCCAGACTTCTTTCATACTGCTACTTACTCTATTCCTGGTTTAGCAGYAAAGCACCTGCTGTGGTTCTGTGCAGAGCCAAGGAAATGGGTTCACTTGAGTGTTGGGTGAAGACCAGTGAGAGCTCAGGGTCTCTTAACGTAAAGATTGCCCATGTAGTTTGTAARCCCAGGAAGGACAGCTGTACTGAAAGCTTTATGTCGGTTCAGGACTGTTCCGAGGGTAAAACCAGCTGAGCAATTCTGAAGAAGAAGGATGATCTTGAGGACGTTAGCTGTCGCAAAGTAGAATAGCTGTGGAAGCTAAAACATCATGCAGTCTCTCAGGTGATGCCTGGGACGTGGCTCCCATGCCATTTGCATCTTCCAATGAGGGCTACGTTTTTTCCAGAGAGATAGACATTAGTGTGCAAAGGCTGCAGGAACTCCCTGGCARTGAGTTAGCTTTCAGTGGTGTCACCTTGGACATGCCAAGGAAGCAGGAGAATTGCTCTAGTGGTGGCAATTAGCTGATGGTGATGAAAGGAGCTGGAGAAAGCACAGGCTGGTCTTCGGAGGGGACTGCCCTACTGTGCAACCCAAGCCTTCAGRAAGGCCACATTCTGGACAAAGCACCGAGAACAGGGAACATGCTGGTGCTCCCCATCGTAAGAAGACTTTTGGGCAGCTTCACTGCCCTATTAAGCGTGTGCTGCGGCTCTGCTTGTATTGCCTCCCAAATGCTGATCAGCTCAAATGTGACACAGCTTTCCTGGTCTCCATCATCTGATGTGTGGGGTGGAAAAGGTTAATGGCATGGCATGCAGTGGTCGATAGCTATTGACTGCAATAGATACTGTGACAGCTCACAGTGAGGAGAGGACAGCGGATTAAGTGAATCTGGTAGTGTTTTCCCCACTTCTGCACATGTTTCGTGTGCATCCGTTGAACCTCACTGCATGTTCGTGTTGTCCCATGTCTGGCTGCCCCATAAATTCAGGGGCTAATCCAGAGGCACAGAGCCTTGGATCTGCCCTCTTATGTTTCATGAAGAAATGACAAGGTAAAAGATCTGAAGGAAAAAGAGGTGAGAGAGAGGGAGAAGAGGGAAAGAAATGTTCCTTCATGGTGCTTTTGTTTTCTAACAATGTTGACATTATGTGGAGTAACCGAGTATAAAATCTGCCTATCATTTGGGAGCTGGTGTGCAGAAAAGATGCTATTATCTGAGCCTTTTATGCCTCTTTACCCTGTCTGGATCAGAGGAGATAAATGCGTAGATAGGCGCTGAAGCTCCTATCTTTATTTAAGCTGTCAGATACCGCTATGTTATTTTATGCTGATTGTTATAGAAAGCCTCCACAAAGAGATATATGTTTCTATATTCCCCCATGGTTCCTATTTTAATCTATAATTTAATAATAAAAGAGATGTATTTCCCTATATTATTTTTATTTGTAGTGTCAGTGCTTCTCTTCCACTCTTATTTTTCAAATAAACATTCACAGACACAGAGCACTTAAAATATGCACATAATCAATCCTTTCCGTTCTCTTTTGGGCTCCCTTTCGACTATCATTGAAGTCATACTTTAATCTACACATTAATGCAAAAAAAATTCAGTATAAAACAGGCTCTTTCTGAGGATGGCCAGCTCACGGCAAGCACATACGTGTGAGACCATGACCACAGTCACATGCAAGCAGGTTCTCAGCTCCACCTGGCTACTTATGTAAAGATAGGCATGCGTAGGCAGGAAACGACTCGGTGGCTACCTCTGTAGAAGTGAAAYAGTAAATAGAGCCAGGAAGCTCTATCCTTGAGCTCTATCCTACCATTGTCCAGCCTGGTTACTCACTAGTATGTTTCTAGGCCTGGTTTTGGCTCCTGTTCACCAAAAAGTGTCTTGGAACAGTTAGAGGTGACGAGGACCCAGGACTCTTCCCTGTAGGAYGCTTGAGCAAGGGTGCCCTGTGCTGGGGGGTGAAAGGTTAAGCATGTGGGCACACACAAGCCAGAAAGTGCCTTTTGACCTCAGTGCCAGAAATGTGGTCCTGGCCTTTTTTATTGAGCAGTACAGCCAAAACTCAAGATGCCGTCAGAAGCAAGGGACTGACTTAGTTTTCCAAAGGATCAACAAGAATCATCCAGTTTTCGGCTATTCCTAAGCGCAGTGTGGGTGCTTCAAGGCTAAATTACAGCTGGGCCAGCAGCCAACAAACGTGAACAGAAAACGTATGGATCACAGAGCTTCACATGGGCAAGCRTATGTTTGATCTCTTGCTTCTTCGCAAGCATTAAAAAAGACAGGGATTTTTCTCCTCTTTCCTGCTGGCCGAACTCCTATTGGTTTTAACTGCACACATCCCCCATCCAGCCAAGTACCCACAAAACAAGGTGCTCATGCCTAGGAAACCTGAGGACACAGAGCCCATTTGCTCAGGCTGACACTCGTAGCACCAGCCACCTTTGGACCTATACCCTCTCTTATTCCCAGTGCTTGAGAAAGGGGCTGAAAGAAAAACAAGTGATTGAAGGTTCAAAGGATAGGGAAAATATATTGGTACCCAGCACTGATGCATTGGGATCTGAAGAGAAAATGGAGATAACATTCTGGGTAGCTGACTGAAAATGCTCTARTTATCATAAAGCATTCATAAGTGGATCGATTGCTTTGATGATAAATAGGAATATTATCAGATACTGGGACCAGCTTAGCCATCAGGGCTTTAGCCTGGATTATATCTTCCAAAATATTGAGATGACTGCATCATATTAGGGTACTGACCTTCCCAAAGGTTGCCAGGAAAGGCAGGTACCCTAAGAGGAGGCAGATTCCTGAACATGTGCAGTGTGGAGCCAGCATATCTCGTGCACATCTAGCTACCTGAATCTTGGGTGAGTTTGCTTCATCTGAACCTATACTCATAATTTCTCTGCAACTTGATCTCTCTGTTTATGACCTTGTCTCCCTGAGACATCATCGTGGCAAGGTTAAATGGCTTCAGGCAGCATTGTGGGAACTACTGGAGAGAGGTAGGATGTGGTCACCAGATATCCAAGATGGTCAAAGCAAGTAAAGGGCTTGCGAGCGGGGGCTTGAAAATACTTAATCTCTCTTGTTTTCCTGCAGAAATATATCCTTCAGTCTTCAGAGGTTATTTAGAATTATTTGTCTTTTGGCAGAAAGTGTCTGCTTTCTACCATAATTGTTTATATTTTTAAATTAAAAAAAAAAAAAAAAAAACTTACCAACCTCACAATTTTCAGCTGGCAGATAGCACCGCAGCATTTGGGAAATGCAGTCTGARTGGCTCAAGGCACTTGCTGTGCAGGGCTGTGTGACAAGATTGCATCTCCCAAGGTGCGTGATGGCCAGACAGTGTGCTAAAGGAGCGAGTCCTACAAAGCAGCCCAGCCTTCAGACGAGAAGGGTGRCTGAAGCCATTTGAACAATTACCAAGCAGCAACTTGGCAGCATTTCAGACTTAAAATAGCAAGACAATTAGTGGAAGTAGTTTCAGTCTTGATTATTTTCCTCTTATGGCAGAAAAAGAATCTGTGGAAAGCTGGGATGATTTGTTTTCATGTATATTGAAATCATATCTGAAACAAAAAGGTAAAATGAGGGAATGCTGACATTGGCCACACACCTCTCCTGCACATCTGAACCCTGTGCCAACCAGCACCCGTTCCTGCAAAGAATCTTCTCAAGTCACAGCAGAAGACATAGTTGGAGGTACAAGGGCTCTCAGCATCATTTTTCCTTTACGTGGTCTAAAACCAGTCTCTGGTTTCCAAGGTGTAGCAGTTTTATTATTTCAGAAAACCAGGAAACCCCAAAACATATGTGAGGGAGTCTTTCTGCTCCCCCGTAGTAACTCATGAGAGAGCCTGGAAGAAAAAATTGCATAGAAAAGGAACTAGGAGTCACTAAGTCTAATGTGGACATGTTTCTATCCCAGTGCAATTCTTTATGCCTAGATCAACATTACTGTGTTTAAACATCAACCTGTGCTGCTGTTCTCAGATCAGCATGGCTCAAGGATGTTTCTCATCCTSCAATCCTTCTCTTGGTGACAGTGGGTGGTTGTTCGTGGAGATGTACAGGAGTCCAGCTTCCCAGAGGGACTGAGAGCGCCAAGACTGCCTGCTGATTTTCTCACGCTGTTCAAAGCAAGGAGCAGTTTCTCTTCATCATAGAAAAGTAAAACTGGGAAGGACTGTTTTGTCCTGTCCCCTGCCAGTTCATAATTGGCATTTAGATTGGAAAGATTTACAGAGCATCTTTCCCACCACACCTCCCAAATGCCACAAAAACACTCTAGTACAAACTGTAAACCCATGCTTCCTCCAAACCACCCCCATACACTATTCTTGCACACATGGCACATCTCAACCACACACACCCTGACCATGCACACCAGYGCTCCGTGTCCAGCTCTCTGCTCCTGCAAGGATGCAGCCTCAGCGCAGTGGACAGATTCAAGGAGAGACTGAAGTATGTTCTTGCTAGTGACCTCTGCATCTCCAGCCCACGTTGCTGCTGGATCCTGGCTGGAGCATAGCTCCACAGGATCTACACTGTGTTTTGGAAGAGCCCAGCTGAGATAGCTCTTGGGAACTGGGAGAYAGTCCTTTCCGGTCCTGGTCCATCTAGCCCACTGATGCCTCTGCCTCCCCAGAGAGCTCCTGAATTAGTCCATACAGGAGTTATTGGCACTGACAACATGGACAGTGGGTGTGTAAGAACTCAAGCGTACACTCAGACACACCAACATCCTGATCCTTGCCCAATGACAAACATGCTTATTTATATTTTCTTCCCACACAAAGAGGAAAAATATGCATGATTTGGCTTCATGTGGGAAGTGAATCAAAAGCTTATGGGAAGGAATGAGACAGGACCCAAACATCTCCCATTGCAAACTGCTGTCCTCTCCACCTTCTATCCACCTCCTCTGGCGGTTCATGACAGTCGGTTTTTGCCTGTGACTACATCAAAAGTCTGAAAGGCTGTCTGTCTCCCCAAAGCCTACTGCAGTGAATCTCAGAGATCTGGTCTAATCAGCAGGTTTGCAGAGAAAATGAGATTTATTTTTCTTCCTGGCTGAGTTCCATCAGCAGCAGCTCCAACTCTCCAAGGCACATCTCAATTAATTAATAGAGTCAAACTTTATTAGAGACAATTGTTGGCCAGAAATAACCCAGTCCTGAGTACTCTTCTTTGCTTTTCTCCTTGTTTCTTACTACAACTTTCTTCCCTCCTGCCTTTCTTGCCAGCAAAACACGTCCCAACAAAGCCTGATGGTATGAGAACTTCTTTAGTGAAYAGTGGAAGTTCAACTCTGCTCCCAGTCCAGATGCTGTGTTGAAAGTCCTGGTGGAATATATATTCCYGAGCAGATCTTAGGACAGCCTGCCCAGAAGCAGCCTAGGAAGGACTGTGGTATGTTACAGCTTCTCCGTGCAGTGGACACAACAAAGAAAATGACTGCAGAGTCCCAGAGGAATTTCTTGTCACTGAAAATACGACATCGGTGGAATAGCAGGAAACAAGTCTTTGAAAGATGCCCAGAAAGCCACCAAGTCTTGGTACCACCAAAAACTCTCGAGGCAGATTCAGTTTGATCTGAGAGCCTCAGAAGCTCCTAAATTTGGGCACCTACAGAGAACTGCTCCATCTAGTACCTGTAAACATGTTTGAGATATGGCTCCATATGCCTCTAGCCAGCCTGGTGTCCACCAGCTGTTCCAGTGGAACAACCAGTGATTGTAGGAAGCAGGACATGTGAGTTTCATTCCTTCCTCAGCCTCGGACAAAGAGGTTCAACCCTGTATCTCCAAGCAGCTCAAGATGGCATGACCCAGCCCAAGGAAATGATCACATTGTCGTTCTGTCTGAAGCAAGGCTAAAATGAAGTCAGGGATTGGGACTGATGGAAACCAAAGAAGAAGGGGTTACCTCAGCTGCTGACCAGTTCAGGGGTGCAGCTGAGAGGGAARAAACATTAGGTAGAGAAAAACGTCCTGAGCTAGAGAACATTCCCGTGACTTTGCAACTGTGATTTTTTTAGAAAGAGGAAGGTATAGAGAAAGAAAAGGAGAATGAAAGAGACAAAGGGAGAGGGAAAGAGAGAGCAAGAAAGGAAGAGAGGGAGAGACAGTGGGAGAAAGAGGAAGGAGAGAGAGAGAAAGAAATGGAGATGGAAATGGAAGGAAAAAGAGAAATAAGAATAAATAAAGTCCAAAAGACAAAAGATAGCAGCAATTATTTTTCTCCTACAGAATCACTAACTAGCAAGGCAGATACCTGCCAGAGTCACTGCAGCTTACATCCAGAGTAACTCAGTGCTGTATCACAGTGATACAGGCAAGACTTTGGTCCCATCCTGGATTTGAATGGAAAAGACCAATGTGAAAATGTCTCGTCCCTTCTGTGGGAAGAGGAAATCTTTATCTTCCCCATCTTGCTTCTTCTTGATACCACAAGAAGGAAACAAAAAAGATGCTCCCGTGTCATTGTTAACCCACTCAAACCACTCAAGTTAAAAAAAAAAAGTTTCTACTGGAATCAACAAAAAATCATTTTGTTCCAAACGGTTCCACAATCCTTTTGTCCAAAAGCTTTTTGCTTTTTTTTCATTCATTTTCAAAATGTGTCCAGCTGTTTCTTTTAGCCTCAGTAGGTGGCATGTCATTTCCCTAGAATTTTAGCTGTCTTTTTCAGAAAAAAACTCATTAAATAGGTAGTGGGCATGACTCYGCCACACCCCTCATGCTGAGCCCAGACCCACCTTCTGCTCTTGGAGGCTGGGCTATGCTTCTGTCCTCYTGTGTCTTCTGAGTTCCAAATAACCCTTCTCTTCCTTTTTACTGATCCCTTTTAAGATATCTCTCAGCTGAACTTGCTTCTCTCATCCCATTTCCTTTGTGAATGAAAAGCTCCATCTCCTCTCAGCCATATGCCATCAAGAAGACGTCTTTCAAAGCCCTCAAAATGTGGGAGAATTGAACATGTGTTTCTGAACCAGCTGAAGCATGGAGAAGTGGTTTCTACTGCTGCTGTGAGGCTGAAGGACTCAGTTGTGAGATTTTTCAAGATACTGAAAGAAAACACTGTTGAATAGCCAGTTTTGAGGAGGGAGAAGTTGCAACCAGCTGCACCTGGCCTTGCTGCATGTCAAGACAAGTCAAAAAACCTAGTAAGGATTTAGGAAGAAAATGCAACACTGACTGACTTAAATATGTTGAGAAAGGATTAAAACTTACCGTTTCAGAAGTGGATGGAGAAAGCAGGCTGACTGATAAAGAGGGATAGGCAGTTTAAAGTGTGTCTTAGCAGCAGTGTGTCCATCTAGAATGCCTTAGCCTGCATCTTCAGCTACAGAAATAGAGAGACACAGGTTTCCAAGTCACTGAGACTTTTGAATTTAATGAAGAAAGATTACTGCAAAAATTACAGACTGAACTGGAAAAGTAAAAGAAAGAACTCTGAGATGCTCATTAAAACACCATAATTGCTGGGTTTTTACTAATAGAACTGTGAAAGCTGTAGAAAGCACTAACCAGACTTTACATTTGACCATACAGCAATATTTTATAGCTCAAATAAGACATATTATCAGCTTTTGCAGAACTACCTCTGTGAGGCTGTGAATCCCCCCCCCCAGTCCCAGTCCCAGTCCCAGTCCCAGTAGGACCAGAAGGCCATTTCTAGTGACCTCTCTCAAATCAAAGAAGCTTGTTGAACAGACAGGGTTAGGGTGTCTGAAAGCAAAGGTGCCTTTGGAAAGGGTCTGAGCAGATGTTTACAGATGAAATTTTCTTGGTGCCCTAGTGGGGAACGGAGAAATGGGCACAGGATCGCAGACTGCAAGCCTTTTAAAAGCAAGTCTGGGAGCTGTAAAACCGGCCRTATGCGAAAAAAACAAGTGGGAGTCATAGAGAAAGAAAGGGCAGTCTCCCGAGGATTAAAGCCTTTCAGTTTGAGCCATTACAAGATCCACTTTCTTGCAGCCGGCTCTGCGGAGAGCGACCCCCTCCCAAGGCTCCGCAGCTGGGTTCGGAGCGGAGAACTGCGGCAAAATCCCTGTGGCAGACACAGGGCTTATGATGGATAAAGACGGAAAGTGCAGGCTCTGCTTGTTAATCGGGAGGCGTTTGCCCGGGGATAGATGTTGTTTGCCTTTGACTTGTCTCTCAAGCCCTACTTGCGGATTTAAGCAGGAGCAGAAACCGGCGTAGCGAGGGCTTGGCCAAGCTGTTGTYGACACGCTGGGGTTCGGCGGTGTCGACAGCGCTGCGGGGGGAGAGTTTACTGCTCGCTCTGGTGCTATTGTGGTTTAGCTGGGAAACTTTCAGACTCTGCCCTCTCCCCATCATCCCAGCTCAAACTGGCAGCCACTTTGTGAACCACCCCAAACCTTCATGTCCCTCGCAAGGAGGTAGAAGTTCAGCCATAGAATCATGTCCTGGGCAGTAGCATTCAACACCCCAGTCCTTGAGCAAGACACAGCTCCGAACAGGAAGAGACGCATGCCGATGGTGCCTTTCGTTCGTGATGTCCTTTGCTCTTTAGTTCAGTTTGTTGTGTTCTGGTTTGGGTGAGCCTGAGGGATCTCTGAAGGGTTTCTCGAGAACTCCCGTGGTTCTCGTGCCAGGGGCTTCGGTACTCTTTCCCATCCTCCTGGTGCTGCCAATTGCTTTGTTAGATAGGATGAACTCACTTCACAACCTGAGCTTGCTTTTCAACCCAGCTTGTTGTTAACTCAAGTGTTGTTTAAAAACAACCTACAAAACTTGCTTTGGAAAAAGCATACTCACACCATATTTATAAGCCTGTTTACCAGCTTGGAAGACCAAAGGATTTTTCCTTTAAGCAGTCTCTTTCTCTTAAGCTTATATACTCAAAAGTGCTTCTAATGTCACTATCACAGCAAAGATGGCACTATTACAAATCAATTAAAACAGCCACGTGAATTATCAGCATAAGAATTAATAAGGTCTTTATTTTTCCTTCGTAAAAATCACACCTTTACAACCCACAGCTTCTTCCCCCCAAAGCCTCAAACAGCAGGGGAGACCCCRTACACTCCTAACTCACCTACTACAAACATCCATGCAGGAATGGATGGATTCTGTAGGGACTGTACATTTTAATGTAGGATACAAGGCTGGTGACCTCTGGTCTTGTGGCTTTTCTTTGCTTGTATTTAAACTGTAATATGCAAGCAAATTATTCTTTTGGGGTTGGAATAATTTGCAATATTCTTCRTATGGCCCCAAAATACATTGTCTGAGAAATGCTGCCATGTACAATTCCTTCCAAACTACTGCTAAAAGAGGTTTTTATCTGCACTGTAAGCAAAGATATGAACTTTGGTTAGCAGTGGCAATCCATGCAAAACCCAAATGCTGTGTGTGCAAATTGAATTATAATAGTGGTTATATCTATTCCAGGGCTGTAGCAGGAGCATCCATTCAGTCCGGGAGATTTGGGGTCGTCAGTGAAACTTGAAAGCAGGGATTTTAAGCTCRGCAACTAAACTAAACTGAAAACCTGAGTCAGGCCAGTACACAGCAGTTAATGGGAAGAAATAGGCACAGGCTACATGGGCACCCAGGCTCTGGGGTGAAGTTTCAGAGATCCTTATCTTCCACCCATTTCTTAGGAGAGCATCACCCTTTCGGTTTAGAAAAAAAATGAACTGTTCAGATTCCTTTTTCTAGATCTTTAATAGCAAGTAAACACAGAGGAAAAGCTACTCTTTCCAGCGTTTGTACCCGTGAGGCCTGTCAGGGTGTATTTAATGCAGATTTTCTCAGCCATCCCAAGACTAAAAACCTAATGATTTTAGAAATGGAAATGCTCAAGCAAAAGGGAAGTCCTTACTGCTATTCCCACTTTACTGAAGGCCAAACTAGTAATAATCAACGTTCACCATGAATTTCTAACCTTGGACGAGGCAATGAAGGTGGGATGGRGAGAGGGTCTCTCATAGTCCTCAGTTTCGCAATCTGAGTTTGATTTCTCTTACAACCGTACAGGGATTTGATTGCTGGCAGCTTTCCTCTGGCTCTTTGAGCTGGGAATTTGGAGCCTTGTCCTTYGCTTTATTTTCTCCTCTGTTTGTGTCTGGTTGTCCACATCCCAATGTGGAGCTCCAAAACCAAAGGSCCCCCTGGACACTCAACTTTGCTGGGGGGAAGGTCTCTAGCCCTTCACATGAGTGATGCGACTGAATCTTACTATWCTTAGTGAGACATTCCTGCAAAATCATTTTCTCTTTATTATTATTTTTAAACCTCTGTGTGTCCAGAGCTGCTTAGCAAATAAGGCAAGGTTTTATGGACAAAATATTTAGGATCTGTTATGAGGCCAGGCATGTAAAACCACACCAGTACAGGTTGATATACTGAGTTAATATGCTGGCAGTAGCAGCATCTCTGAAGCTGTCTGCTCTTCTTTTATAGYGACCTCTTTATATTCCATGGATTTCACATTTTTGCAGTGTGTTCCCTCATATGTACACTCCTTCTTTCACTCTTTTTCCCTTAAAAGGTTTGAACTCGAAGGGAGGGAGGGAGATACTGAAAACTACACTCACAGCTTCTGTTGTCCAGTGGCCGAGGAATGAAGGGCTTTTCCTATATGGCCACTCCATATATCTTTTAATTTTTTCCCTCTAATTTGATTCTTCCAAAACTTTGTAGGTGAGATCCAGTAACCAAACCCAAGTAGCTAAATCATCCAACTCCCTTTCCTCTCTTTTCCTCTTGTTTGCAGAGGACAAGTCTTATGGCATTAAAAAGTGTGCTTCTTTCTGCAGCAGAGGCGTTTACACATATCGTTCTTACAAGAATGAATCCACACATGAAAAATCCTAATTTGTTTAACCTTTCCTCATGGAGGTGGTTTGCAGCCTCATGAATCATGCCTTTGGGTGCACGGTGTCATACATAGGCTGAGAAGGGACACATACATTGCCTGATGTCATGCTACAATAATAGGAATGTTAGGAACCCAGGGTRGGAGTTTCCTGATTTGAAGCTCAGTATGAGACCTCTCAAAAGTAAGGTTGTAATGATGGAATTTCTCCTTATGTGTCTTTAATTGATGCCTATCCTCCTTATTACACCTTCAGTTGTCATTCATCACATGCTTTAAGGTCCTTTGGGTTTTCTGGAGTGGCACAAGGTGATTCAGATCATATGGCATACAACCCCTGGAACTACTCACCATAGGATACTGTGCATACTATAAGTTCACATGGGTCTAAGGGGAAATTGGACATACTCATCAAAGAGAAATCCTCTGGGTCACTGTCTCAAATAGGAACCACTTCTGGTTCAGGAAGTCCACAAGCTGAAGATAGTTGAAGACTGGAAGGATATTAGAGGGAAATATCATGTGCTAGCCCCCTTCTCATGTACTTTCTCAGATGTCTTCTTCTGGCCAGAGCTGCATACAGGTTACTGGGCTACATGCATCTTTGGGTGGTAGCTCCTATGTAAATCTGGGTCAGTAGAGATTAAATGCCACTTTGTGGGGTCAAAGTCTGATTCAAGGACATCAAAGCAACAGTCTAACTAGTATGATCCTTCCCTGTGTTTCCAGCTTAACGTGGTCAACAGTTTAGTAACTACCCAGAGCTTATAACTAGATCCTTCCATTTCATAGACCCATGGATGGTGCAACTGCATCCCAACAGGACAGATGTCCACGATCCAGGACTCCTGCATTTCTGTCTGCTTTCCATGCAGCTCCAATCCAAAGTTGAAGGATGGACAGAGTTAAGGATGAATAGCACAAAGACGAGGCTGTGTAATTCAGTTATGGGGGAAYTTAAACCCCAAAGCGTCAAACAGAAAGCATCAGCTTCCCTGTACTCACTCACAGTTTGTGGGCACCTCCCTGACTTTATAATAAGAAGTTAATTGCAAGCAACACACCCACGCTTCCCAGAGCTGGCCTTGCAGATGCTGTGGGATGAGGGACTGCGGCTGGATGAGGCTGGGTTTGAACACAAGCCCAGCCCTGTGCTGCAATCCTACCGTGGCTTCCCAGCCCAGCAGGGAGGGAAAGCTGACGGACAACATATGGAGAGACCAACCGGCAGGAGGAGAAAATGTTTGCAGAAGAGGAAAGGGAGGAGGGGAGAAAGGAGAGGAGAGGAGACAGGGAGGGAAAGCTGACGGACAACATATGGAGAGACCAACCGGCAGGAGGAGAAAATGTTTGCAGAAGAGGAAAGGGAGGAGGGGAGAAAGGAGAGGAGAGGAGAAATGCAGACAAGTAGGTGGGGGTTTGTCAGCATGTTAGGAAAGACACTGTTTGCCAGGATTAGTCCTTGGGGGTATTCATGCCCAGAGTGTGTTCAGATGCTAATCAGGCAGGTGAGGAAAGAAGGATGATATAAGCCTCCCTCCTAGGGTAAGAAGGAATGTGATATCTTTGCTAAGTAACAGGGGAAAAACAACTYTGCTACCTGAAGACCAATGCAAGATTCACAGTATGGAGTCCTAAGTCAATAATAAGGGGCAGGAGGGATGGAGGTGCAGGTCTTAAAGAGCTCATTTATACGCCTAGGGTCAAAATACTTCTTAGCTGCCCTGATCAAAGATAAGGGRGAGCTTTATCCCTCTGACTGGGGGGAAAGTTAATGATTTGCCTCTAAACCTACCAGTGCCATGCTGTCCCCCTCCCCACCTGGAGCAGCTGCTCGGCACCACCATTGGTGGAAGGCCTGGTCCTTGCTGGGGTGCCATGGCTCTGTGCAAGGGTGCATATGCAGGGAGAGGCCTGGTTTACGCTGGAGCAGTCTAGCTCTAGTTCAGGGTGGAGAAATGCCCAGAATATTGTGACAGCGTTGGGGAGGACTTTTCCCAGCTTGTGGGTGCAGGCATGGATGCGATGGTGCCTGAGTGTTTGGGATTGGAATGGAGGAAAATGAGCTTCTATAAACTCCTTTGGAAACATTTGCTTAGGACTGGTCTTTTTTGGACTTTCCCAGTGGGGGAAGATGATTCTTTTGTTTGCAAAAAAGCCCCGTTGATGAAACTCTGACACCTCTGAAATCCAACAGGGAGTAAGTGCATCATGAGAGCTTCCTCCTGATTTCTTCTATGGTGTTCGAAACACCAATTCCTACTCCCAAATAACTGATTTCCAGGATCCAAATGCCATCTGCATTTGCTGACTCAAAGAGGGGAAACTGTAGCAACCTTGCAAGGCCTCAACTTTGCAAGATTGCTTYATGTAAGGGTACTCTGTCACTAAGTTTTCCTTTAGAGGCAGAATATACATGGAAATAACCGGTCGCATGGAAATAACTGGGCCTCAACTAGACTCTGAGGCTGAGATCCAGCTGGGAGGTAACAGAACRAGGAAAAAAAAGAGGGAAAGCATGACAGGGAGTTGAACTGGAAAATCCAAACGACCACAGATAGGGCTGATCCAGATAAATAACACTTAGCTCTGGGAGCCTGGAAGCGGTGCTTGCAAGAAGAGCCGCAGTGCAGGACCTTTGCACACTTTGAGAGCCTGGAAGGAATGCGTTCCATCCTGGGACTAATTTAACCCACAGAAATGCAAGACCAAGCCAACCAGTTAATTTCCAATGTCCAGGGGGGAAAAAAATATGCAAAAAGTAAGAAAACCAAACAAATCAACTCACAAAAGGGAATTACAGTGATATACAGATAAATGTATTCATTTCTACACTCACCCCTCCCAGATCCCTAGCTAAATACTTAGCTTTTCATTCCCATATTTATGAAATATCTATACCGATTCACGTCTGCTGAAGTTCTGGCTGAATAATTTTAAATGGCCAGCGTTCCTTTAAAAGATAACCAACACCTCCAAAGGCTTTTCTTCTTCCTATCCACCTTCCCACTAGGATAAAAGATTCCCCTGCATAATAATTGGCCAAAATGGAAATTGCACACGTTTTTCCCTAAGGTATGCACAGCTGAGCATCTGTGGTCTCAGCTGGGAAGTTCGATTTTATTCAGCCGTTCAGCCATTCAGCCCGGGTGCTCAATAAAAAAATGCAAGAGTGACGACAACAAAAAAATCCAAAAATCAAAGGGCAAAGGAAGGTAATATCGCTGCCAGCTAAACAGTTTCTTTTAATCTGGGCTTCATCCTCCTCCTTCTAAGGGGAAATGGTGTCGTTATTAAAGTCAGATGAGAGGGAGAGATGGAGTCCTAGGTGTGTGGAGCTGGAGTGGTTTGTGGAGATAAGATTTAATTTTCAGTGCCAGAAGCCGGAGCTTTGTTGTTGTTGCAGAAGGGCGTTTGCATGTGTGGGGAGACTACGGTGAGGGGGAGAGACATTTAAACAGTGTTTGGTATCAACGCTGGGGCAGCACAGCCGCTCCGGCTGGCCTGGCTGCCCTTAGTTGCTCCACAGCTGGCTCTAAAGATTTCCCGGGGGTTGTGGGGGTGGTCTATGCAATCAGCTGGAGGCAGACCAGGATGGACAAGAGCAAGAATTTCTTTCTTTCTTTCTTTTTCTTTTTCTCTCTCTTTTTTTTAAGATGGTTATTTTGTTTGARAGCATCCTTCCCCTAGAGAGGAAATGTGGTGGCTCTTAATGGGAAGGTTTCTGCATCCTTCGGGGTTTCCCAAGACTTCCCAAATGGCATGGAGCACCTCTGTGTGCGCAAGTGGACCTTGTCCAATCTCTCTACTGGTTTTAATAAGAGCAGAGACAGCAATAAGCAAAATGTGAATATCTTAGAGATGCTTTCTGTGACCYAGAGCCCTCAGCATCCTACTGCCCTGTGTTCTAGCCCCAAACCAGTCAAAGCCATCCTTTCTCACTCAAGACACCAGGGTTTCCCTCTTCTGGTCCTTGTGGTTCTTTGTGGCTGGAAGCACCTTGGGACATGGCTGCATCTTACTCTCCTACAAATTTGGACAGGCATCCACTGCTGCGAGCCAGCATGGGCAGGAAGCATTTGCCATCACTGTGGAGAAGGCTGTTTCTGCAAGGYTGTTGTTGCTGTCTCCACTCACTCCTCTTGTTCAGCTGTCCTATGAACAGTTTGTTAGGAGGCCATTGTATGAGGGATGTATGTCAGCCTTGAGGGGAAACCTCTTCCTCATGGAAAGAAAAGCCTTGCAAGCCACAGGAGCAAGGAGGAAAGTCAGCTCCTTTCTCTCAGTGATGAAATGCTTGAGGGCATTTGGCTCATTAGCCAGTTCTGGAGTGGAGCCCTCACAGAAGGTCTCATGGTAGTAAAAGCYGAATCCCTATTACTGACACCAGCAGCACAACCAATTGTTGACCTGCAGGATCCATCTACTCATCCTCAAACACACTTTCACAAAGAGTTAGGCATTTGGGATCCCAAACAAAACACTGATGTCAGACCATGAGAAACCTCTAGAAATGTGTGTATTCAACCTCACCAGCAGGACTGAGGAGAAAACCACCTCGGCTTTCATGCCCTTGACCCTCTCCCCATGTAGTCATGTCTGATAAGCTCCAGGTCTCCTATGGAAGTATCATAGGTTTTCACATGGAAAAGCAGTCAGAAGAGGTTCCTTGGTACCATCCCTGCATGCCTGGATCACCCTTTGAAAGCACAGTAGCAGCCCATAAGCAGAGGCAGACTGGATCCAAGTCCAGGAGTTGCTGAATTTCTTGGGAAACACTTTGGGAACATGTGAAACCTTGAAGCAACACAGGACTGGGCTCAGGGAAGTTTGAGCTGTTTCCTCTCTGCCTGGAACTTGCAGTGTGTGCCCTTGGGGAGGTCACTGCACCCAGGATGCAGTCTAGGAAATGTAATGGTTTGAGTTACACCTACTCGGCCCTATTCAGGACCTCTTCAGACTGTTATGCTGGAGGTACAGTGGTGTTGAGAGAAAAGGACCCAAGTGTTAGGCAGGGGGGGGGATGCAGGACTGGTTTGCCAGATGTTTGTGCAGTATCTCCTATCCTCATCACTGCTCACCTTTCCTCAATTTTGATTCTGGCTGATACTGCAAAAAGTGCCCAGTTTGTGCAGCATAGACAGGACCTCGGGGAGAGGAGCAGGTCCTGGTTTCTGTTCCAGGCTCCACTACTGATTTGCACCATCACTTGCCTTTGACTRCATGACCTCTGAGCATCAATTCCCAGAGTGCAAGGGGACAGGAGGGAGGAAGCGATGGCTGCCACCAGCGAGGGGGTTGTGGAGATTAAGGAGTGCATGGGAGGGGATCTCTACCTGACTGGCACCATAAAAGCCCCATGATCACCTATTATTGGCTGAGATCCATTTAATGAGTTGCCAGAAAAGGAAAAGCAAGGCGAGCCAAATCTCCCTGGCAAGAAGCAGAAATTAGACATCAGTTGTTTGGAAGTGTGAGAGGTGGCTTAAAATATCCATGACCTAAGCCCAGTTTTCGATTTTTTTTTGTTAGGATTAAGGCTTTCTGCATTGGTCCTGAAACTCTTTGAGTCAAGGACCATATCTTGTGCTTTAAAGGGATGTGCTGACATGGTGGAGGACCTTGCATCCTTCTGTAGTTTTTCATGAAAAAGCAGTATCAGTAACAGCACACCCATGGYAGCAATGAAGAGGCAAAGTAACTTGCCTAGAACTGTGCAGTGAATCAGTTTCAGAGGTAGGAACAACCCTGAGGATTTCTGACTGTATTTGATGCCTAGTAACATGTCAGCAGCCTTTCAAATGAGAAACTCAGTCTTAGTCCACACTATCTGGATGGGTGCTTTTCTTTTTCATATTTTTTTCCCCCAGTTGACCACACCTTTCTCAAAAAGTGTCTCTGAGCTGTAGGGGAACAATAACAAAAACCCCACTTTCACAGAGAGTTAGGGATTTGGGATCCCATACAAAACATTGATGTGAGACAGTGGGAAACCTCTGGAAACCTGCGCATGCAACGTTCAGACATCCTCCTGCGTTCATAAAACTGGGGTCAATAACACCATTACTGACACTAACTCTGGCAGCCCCATTTCCCACAGTGTCAGCTGTAATAAAATAGCTCCCCAAATGTCAGATCAAGCATAAAGGATATTAGAAACCTAATGGAGCACATTCATAGGTCTAATAGTGAGTAAAATACCAGCAAATGACTAAGTACTTCAACAGGATTGTTTAATAATTAGGCCAGGATGCAAGAGACAGGCTTTTGCTGCTGMTGATGAGGCAGGGCTTATGATCAGGGGAATAAGAAGAGCCTTTAAACAAGGCAATTTGAGAGGAAATATTGCTGGGAGAATGCTTTAAAAAATGCYGTGGGATATGGTCTCAGTGTGCATAGTCGATGGGAGGGCTAGCTCACTGCACTTATTACCATGGAGGAGACCGCTGGAACCTAGATGCTGATGAAGAAGCTAAGCTTAAATAGTAACTTTGTCATGTTTGCCTTCATTTGAGTTTTTAACCTCAAAGATCCCATGTGTCCTGCCCTCCAAGCAATGTGCTACAAGGAGAGCCATYTGAGCTATAGGGAAATCGCTGTGGCTCTGAGCCATTGAGAGAGCATCTTTGTGCTTTGAATTTGACAGTTTCTGGAGATCCTCCTCACATCTTCCTTACCGTGCTTCTCCAAGTGTTATTARCCATCCATGCAATTGCACTAAACTGTTGGAAAGGTGTTCAGAGCTGTGAAGAAAAAGGAAGTTTTCCAGGTCCCACATGGGGACCAGTCACTTAAACCACCTCCCACCATGGTGTAGGAGAGACCTTTGGAGAGTCGCCTTTGGTGACTTCATCCTAGACAGCATCTATCAACATCTTCGTGATGGGAGGAGTGYGGTGGGAAATGGAGCAGTGGATCTGCAGAGGTTAAAAAGGGTTTTCTGAAGATAAATGAAGGAAGAACAAAAMTGCAAATACTGCTGTGGTAGAGGTTGATGAATACCTGCAACAGATAGACAGACAAATGGAAGATATTTGAGAAGATCCCAGTGGGTTTTACTGTATGAGGCTGCCTCCTCAACTCAGTGTAAAGCTAGATAGATTTTAGGACAGGAATACAGGTGAAATGACCAGCTCTTGCCTCCATTAGTTGTGCTTATGAAAATTCCCATGGCACTTTCAGCAAGATCAGTGGAGTGTGATCGTTGGTATGCTGGCTCTGTTCCAGCATTAATAATTATACCTTGCCTCCCCAAATTCCTCCAGTAGTTCCAATTAGAAACAATTTTCTTCTTCACTTCATGACCCAAACAGTTGGCTCAATTAGTTGTACAATGTTGATTAACAAGCCAGTTCATATAGATGTTTGGAAAGGGCTTGGGAGTCCCTAGGGATTTAAGGCACYGTTGGAATGTACTATATTAATAGAAATCAATAGAATTAATGGGTTAATTCTGTCCTAATACATAGTGCTGCAGGAGAAGTTAAGCTAATGAAAATGCACGTATTCCCTAAACTATTCCTTTTACATCAGATGATTCATCTACTACTGCTCCTTTCAAACAACATTAATGAGATTAAAGGCACGTTTGCAAAGTGTACATGACCAAGAGGGGGAAGGRAGTGCAAATTTACTTTCAACAAGCCCTGCTGTGCCAGCTTCTCCAGGGAAGGTGCTCTCTCTGTACCTGGCCTTCTGCAGGTTAGACGAGGAGTGGCAGGCAATTGGGGATCTGTTGTGAACGGGAGATATTGATGGACTGGGGTTTGTTCAGTCCGGCGAAGAGATCCAGGGGGATATGATAACAGCTGTGAGCTGCAGAAGGGGTAATCCATCCCGTGCACTCCTCTGATAAAGAGCCAGAAGTCACAGGCTTAAATTGAAGCAAAGTCTGGAATTAGGAAACACTTTCTGAGCACTAGGAGAGAGAATCATTGGAGCTGATTGTGCCGGAAGACAGTCAGAGATGCCACTGAAGTGTGTTAAGCACAGGTTAAACACATATCTGTCAGGGATGGGTGAGGTTGAATCCCTCTCTCCAGCTGATCTCTCAAAGGCAAGCTAAGCCTTCTTTTTGCACTCAGTGCTCAGGAAAGTGCGGGTCCAAGGTTTCATAACTCTCTAGACTCCATTAAATTATAGTGCATTTTGCATAGTCATCAACAGCCTGTAAAGCCAGAAGGAATCCCCTACCTGGAGCCCAGTAACCACAAAATCGAGTTTGTCTGCTGAAGAACAGACCAAAATAAATATCCATCCAATATCCGTCAGGAGTCCAAACTCCAGAGAGCACTGCAACCCTCTGAGTAGAGACTGTGACCACAGACTGCAGCCACTGAACGCATCAAGTGCTGTAAMGCTGTAAAGACTCTGGACAAAGAGTCATTAGTGTCTTGCTCAGAGGTGGGATGTCAGGCTACATAACTGAGCACACAGCCTTGCCCCTGCGTGGYTGGTAAATACGGCATGATGAAAGAGCCCTTTGTGGGCCGCAGCCAAAGGCCACCTGGGCRGCTCACAACTCTGCAATGGTGCTTCAAAAACGAGAAAAGCGCTCGCCGTGGGGTCTTCCAGATGCCAGCCACGGAATGGCCTCAACACTATAACAAAACCCACTGTGCAGGCAGTTATTCCAACCGAGCAGAGCAGGTTGCAAAACCTTTGGATTTTGTTTCCCCTCTGTGGGAAATATTGACAAAATCAGAGGCAAGAAAGGCACTCTTGGCAGCCTGCTGAATTTYTGGAAAAGGAGAAGATACTCTGGGCTGAGACAGAGGTGATTTGGATCCTGAACTGCATGTTGGGAGACGAACGCCAGTGGTGAAACTGAGGGCGGATGAGAGCCAGATTGCAGGACTCACTGTGGCCGCCATTCAGAATCCATGTTCGCCTTGTTTCAGGRCACTTGAGTTTTTAATTTAAAGGCAAAAATATCTACCTGTCTGTATGTTTTTCCATGCAGCTCCGTATGTTCTGTGGAAAGCTGCAGCTTTCACTGGGTAAAAGGAAATGCTTGGTCTCACAGCAATGCAGGAGAGTGCATCTGGAGTATTTTTTCAGCCAGTTTCACTTTGAAATGCCTCTCCCCCAAACTKGAAAAGAAACCAGTTTAAATCATGCAGACAAAAAGCTGTGTGGAAAACATTCAGCTATAACCATGGAGTTTCCCACCTGCARCTTGGGGACTCCCTTAGCTGAAATCCCTGGGTTGCCCTAGGGTGCCTGCTTGTGCGGTGAGTTGAGCTGGCAGACATGAAAGCCTTTCAAGGGATGGACACCTACCTGTCTGCCTGCAGGCAAATCAACACATCCAGCCCTCTCTGCAGAAATCTGCCCCTGGCTGCTCCTGTTGGAGTCCCACCATCTTCAGGTTTGCTTAAAGCACCAGATGAGAGGGTGCTGTTACCGYCCGAATGCCTCTATTTTCATTTAAAAGATGTCTTTTGGTACCCTAAATTTTCACAATCCATGCTTATGAGTGAACAGGCAGACAGACAGATTAACTTGTTGTTAGTGATGGCAGATTTTCCTAAAAGAAATGCCCGTTTGGGATAATTTTTCCCTTAATACAGGCCTTGCCCTGTAAAATACAGGCAGGAAGTTTTCATTGAGGTGGTGGGTGGGGAAAGTCTTTTGTAATGGAAATCTGAGGAAAACCCCTTTACTCATCTTTGTGGTCTAAATGAGGCTTAGTGACTCTGCAGATGCCAATTACAGATCTGATTACTGAAGAAATCAAGCGTGGGCAGCTGGTCTAAGCCCCCAAACTCTCTGCTCTCTCTACAGCATGATCAACAAGCTTTCTCCTGCTAACAGGGGGTCTCTTATCCTCTCTGTGGATAGCCATGAGAGAGTGCTTTTACCAATCATGTACACACAATGTCAGTGCAATATTTTCCTTAATTTACTAAAAGTGTCATTGATTTGCTGCCTGATCTATTCCTGGATCTTGTCCTGGACCTGAGCAGCACAGTTGTTTGTTTTTTTCTGCACATAATGAGCTTCAGGTTCAGAAGAACTTACACGACATTTTCAGAAGTGTTTTATGATTTTAGGAGCTTGTGTCTCACAGACTGTGTATAGGCTATAAAATCAGTAAAAATCTCTAGTTTCCATGTCCATTGGTGTGTTTTGTCACCGGTCCAATGCTATGCAAGCATTGAGCACACACCAGTCTCTTCTTCAGCATATGCCTTGGTTTTCATATGAAGGAAACTTGGATGCAGAGCCTGGAAGGACCCAAAGTAGCATTTAGGACAGGACTCTGTAGCTGCTCATTTCTGTGATCATTCCACTTATCTCTTGATGAACTATGAGTTAGTTAACAGTGTAAACAAGGGTCTTCACCAGAGGTACTTTGAGTGGTGGCTGCTGGAACTAGTCATGGTTGTGAACAACTATGGTAAAAAGTTGCTCCTAGGTTATTAAGACCTCTCTGATGCTGTCTGGTTGCCATCAGGGCTCTGGTAAGAGGCAATTCAGATGTGAGATGTCTCTGAACTGTTACTCAGAGATGAACAAGGCAGATCTATCCCAAGCATACTGTTGTTTCTTCCTGCACTCTCAAGCCAGACACATGATCCCACATACAACTCAGTGACCCACATACAACATAGTGACACCAGGGAGGAGCCTGGCCTGCAGCAGCAGGAATCCCACGTWACTTGGACATGTGCTAGTTCTGGAAGCTGTGCTGCAAAATCCCAAAATCCCTGTGCTGTTGTTGCGACAGGCACATTCAACCACATTGTCTTTCTGCTGCTGGATGTGGCTTGGAGGGCTTCACTCTGCTCTTAGAGCAGTGAATACCTGCAGTGCTCAGCAAGAGATCAGCCCACCACACTCCAGTTGATACAGCTCTAAGCAAGCAAGCAGATGAAAACAAAGCAGCCTGGTTTTGCTTTTCATACCATTTACTCCTGATTTGCACCAAAAAGAGGAGATCATTGATCATTCAGAGCACAGGCTCTGCAACAATCTTGGCAGGGTTGGATCCTCCCCCCGACCCCTGTGTAGATATATATGCTTCCTCAAGAGCTGGCAGACCTGATCAGTCACACCAGCAAATCACTCTGACCATGAAACTTACCTTAAATCTTACACTTTTGCTATACCACTGACTTCTCTGCAGAATTCGCACCAGCAAAAATAAGATCAAGATCCATTCTTTGAGCACCACAGGCATCTGTGATTTTAACACAAATCCCAAGTCCCTAGACTGAGCTCTGTGGAATTACTATGGCTTTAAAGTTGTGTAACTGTGATTAAAACCTTGTCCCTATATTAATTCATATTTCACATGCTTTTTTCAGATGTTTCTTCTTGTAACTCCACTGGGGAAATTCCAATTGCATGTTTTAGATTCATGATCTGTTTTATTTTGTCATCTATTCGGTTTGTTGTCTCTGTGGCTACTCAGTCAAAGGAGAGGAGAATCCTTACAGCTTTCTCCTTGCTCATATAAATCAGCATGGCCTCATTACACTGATCTGCATCAGCTGAGTCCTCATGCACCAGCTCCAGGCCTCATGAAACTGGTAACCCCTCCACAGAGAGCGGCATTGCAACAAACTGGGAAAATGCAGCACACGTGCAGCACAAAATCCCCAATGAATGACCTAAAAAGAGATTGTCTGATGGAAAGTGGTTGGAGAGGAACAGTGCCCAGTTCAGGGCTCACACCCACTAGACCACTAAGTTTACAACACTGTCTAACAGCCTGAGACCTTTGTTTGCAGAATCAAACATTAAATGCAACCCAATGATCTTAAAAACAACATTTGCCCCAGAAGAGCTGCAGGAAGACTGGAAATGGGCAAATTATGAAATGAGCACTTTGGAGGGATCTGGAGAGGGATGGAATTTAGCAATGCCTGGAAATGCCTATGTCCCTCTCTAAGGCAATGCAGAAACCTGTGAAGTGTTTTTTTCCGAGATACTCAGGACAACAGGAGTTCAGCACAGGTACATTACACCTGTTAATATCTTGTGGGGGAGGAGAGGGAGAATGGCCTGATCTTATTAAGCAAGATTAACGTAGAAAAGTCAAACAGTCAAAAGACAGATGATGACAGATCCAATGTTGCCTGTCCAATTTTTATTCTTTTCCCCTGGCGCATATTAATTCCAATATGGTCTTTAACTGCATGATTAAAAATATTGATACTGTTCTCAGACAAGATAACAATCAGAAACAAGGAGGTACCAAGTAACTGAAGTAACACAAATCCTCAGCATGAGTAGGGAAACAAGGTACAGGCAACATGCTTTTCCTTTAGCTGARTGCAACGTCAGGCTTCTTGGATGGGAGGAAAAACTATTTCCCTTGTCCCAGAATGGAGGTATTTAAGTGAATAGAAAAGTATTTAGGGACCAGGGTGGACAAGCAGTTCTCACGATTTTCCTGGAAGRTGTTGCATGCAAGACTCAAGTCCTGCATGGACAGAGAAATGAAAAACTCCACATCTGGAGCAGGTCAGTATAGTGAACATCAAAAGATCAGGGAAAGACCCTCTCTATGTGCCTGGGAGGGCAGATTTTGAAACATTGGATCAATGGAGAAAAGAGCTGCAGAAATGATCTGGAACTGAGCAAAATCCTTCCAGGGGCAGAGGTTTTAAGGAAAGAACTTGCTGCAGAAAGAAGATGAGAGGTTCAGTCATTTTGTTATCAAAGTGTTTTCAAACACTTTGAGAAGAAAATATTTCAAGCTGAAGATCATTGCTATCTTTTTTTAGACCTAACAGAAAGCAGTAACAAGAGGTGGAGGAAAAAAATAGAGCTAGATGCAATCAAAGGAGCCAAAAGAAGCACATTTTAGTAAGGGTGATTAACCATTGGAATAAACTACGTAGCAGGATAATGGATTTCTTTGTCTCTTGAGGTCTTCAAATCAAGGGTGGGTGCTTCTGTAGAAGAGACACTTCAGCCAAACAGAAATTATAGGGGTCATTACTGCTATAAATGAATGCAATCCCCTGGCCTGTGTTATGGAGGAGGACTGCTCTGACCTCCTGGCCCCAGAGCTTGTGAATCTTACAGTCTTTTTGCTTTCTGAAGGGCCTCCGCTTTGCTCACGCATACAGTACTGAGGGATTTAATCAACTACCTGCTGACAGCAGCAGAATGGCAAGCCTTGCACATCCTGGCTGTTGTGCAGGTCCTAATAGGAATGCAGCCAAGGGCATCAGACCTTTCCCCTCTTCCACCTCTTGACTTTCTGCTCCAAGGAACCTGACACTGACCCGCTCCTAGGCCAGGCGTCTTGCCTCCATTCTGCTTCACAACCTATGCACCCTCAGTTCACCCAGCACCCCCTAGASCCTTTGCTCCTACAATCCTAGCTCTTACCCGTACCTTGTTCTGAGGCTCTTTTGCTCTGTATCAGCTGTTGACAGCTTGATACRGGCAGATCACACAAGGAAGGTAGTTTGCACCCACACTGACATCCTGAACTTGTCCAGCTTCTGAATTTCCAGCAGGATCCTGACTTTAGATTAAATCCTACTCTTCATGAGTGGATCTAGGCTGGAAAAAGACAGACTCATTCCCTCCTGGTTATAATCTCTCTGTTACGGTTTCTCCAGTTTTAAATGAGGGTAGCAACATTCTTCTCCTAAGGAGGCAACATTTGTTAGCTCATCTGGTGATTCCCAGCCTTACTCTACATCAGGACCTTCCTGTTACCGAGCATCATGAGGCAACTGTAGGGACCTAATTCTTCCTTGGGTAATTTCTTCTTTTCACTGGGAATGTTGGAGTATCTGCAGCTGAAAAAACACTTTGATGATGAAAAGCTGCTGTTCTAGCYCTTTGCCTTGTTGTTCATCCTTGTACACAGCCAGGGACACTGGCCCTAACTGCAATAGCACTTGCACAGTTTAATATGACTCCATAAGGTAAAAAGAAGCAGAGAACATGGCCTTGACCAGTAACATTGTCCCTGGCTTCATACCAGCTAGCTCTGAACTACTCTTTACCATGGGCCAGAGGAAGGGGGTCCTCAGAGGCAGGTGCTGGCACAGTTTTGCATCGTCTTCTGCAGAGCAGCACAGGATTGAGAGCAGCCTCAGTGTGCCATGTGGAGAAAAAAAAAGAGTTACTGAAATAACAAACACCTTTCAAGGAGAGTTGTGATGAGCCGGGCTCTACACAAACTGTTAGGAGGAAAGCTGCTTGTGACTGAACTTCATTTCTAACCTTTTCAGCTGCCTCTGGCCCATTCAAACTTTACAACACTTAATCTCAGATCAAACATTAAACGGCTCTGAACTGCCCAACTGAAGTCAAAAGATAGCAGGGGAGAGAGACTAGCCACACTATTACCCACATTGATTAGATGATAGAAAATGTGATTTCCCTTTAAAGGGCCTGTCAATTTAAAGGTCTGAAATTCACTGATGTGCAATAGAGTTTTTAATAGTCCACATGTTCCTGGTAAATCTTGATAATCAATTCCTCTTATGCTCTTCTCTCGTATTATCCATCATAATCATCTCCCCCCAGCTCTCCTCAGCCAGCAATTCAGGATTCCAGCCTTATTTTCAACCTGGTGACCTTTTTTCCCTCCCTAATACAAAACCTATGAATAATCATTGAAAGTGTGTTACGAATAATTGCATGTGTACTGCAGCCAACCTAAAGCCTGTAATTAAATTTTAGGCTCTTGCTCTTGTTCCTCAGTGGACTTTTGCTTTATAGTGGTAACAGAAGCCTTTGAGCAAGTTACTAGACCTTTGTATGGATCAAGTTATCTTGGATTTCAAGAGCATTTCTTAAAGCAAAATTCTTCTTTGGTTATTTGAGCTGAGACTGAAAACRAGTTTCCAGGACAGAAATAGGGAGGGCATAAGGGGAGAGTTCAGCATGAAGGTTTAAACCTTTCTTAATAACATATTATTATTTAATTTCCCTTCATCCCCTGGGATCTCTAGGTTGGAAGGAATGTAATTGCCATAAATGCAGGTCTGAGTCAGGTGAAGACACCGTGACTTTAGGATGCTGTTTCCCTCCTCTGTGTTCCTGGGGGACCCAGTTTTTATAAGAGATGACACTGCTGGCACTTTGCAGCTGTGTTGCACTGTGAAAGTCCATCCCGCCATAAGCATTTCTACCTAGCCTGCTCCAGATTTTTTAYTTAATTCCTGACACACACGATGTCATTTGCCAATCTTGCCCTGCACTCCTCTTGACTGATCTCATATTCTGTAAGAGAAAAGCTCCTGATGACTCCTTCTCTTTTTATAACCACACTCTCACCCTCTACCACGTTTCTCAAACTTCCTCCAGAAACCAGCCCCCTTTGACCCCTTACTTCGTCATGCTGACCAGCAGTCTTGTCTTTAGGAGCTTGCTTCATCTCCTGACAACGAAGCAATGAAGTTAATCATCCCTAGTTTGGCCAAATCTAAYACCTGAGACATATTTTCCCATCATCTCTCTCTGCCTAAGTGTACCTTGAGCAAACATCCTGTTCCTGTGTGACCAGGATTAAACTTCAAGACTCGTATCCATCTAGCTTTAGATAAACATCCACCAAGAGCTGAGTAAGCTGCCCTCCCTAATGCCCTGCTTGGCCTCCAGCTGCTGCTCCAGAAATGCACAGACTTCCCACATGACTGTGTCACCTCTGGCAGTGCTGTTCGTGTCTCAGATACCCCAGAGCAACTCAAATGGCACTAAGTGCTYATGTGCACGTATTTGGCTCCTTTACCTATACAGAAATGTAGACACTTGGCTCAGACGGAGACAACTGAATGAACACAAGATGAATCCCATCCTGTGTATAGTCCTTCCATGACAAAGAACTTAACCACTTGCCATTTCCTTGCGGATTTTTTTTCATTTTTTCCCCCTTTTTTTCTTCCCCCCAGTAGTTCATTATCTGCCTATTTCCTCCTGACTCCTCCCCATTGCTCAGCACCTGTAGGGGAAGCCAATTTGTCATTTTAGTTTTGGAACTAATCCTGAGACTTGGTCATTTTTTCCTCTCTTTCTCTCTCTCTCTCTCTATTTCATATCTCTTATTTGCTCCATTGTGTTTCCCTGTACTGTGGCCTCCACGTTGGTCTTACATCTTTTATTACTACCACTAGCCAGGTGAAATATCTCTTTCGGTCTCCCTTTTATGAGATGTGTTTGAAAAGACTCKCCAAAGCTGCTTAGATGTTGCAGTGCTGCTTCTTACTGCTCKGTGTAGTACACTAAATGTTATGCAAGGTGCAAATATGAGGCTTGCATTGCTTCCAAAGGTAGATTTTTAGTCCAAGTTTGACTATTACAATAGCACCCCTGGGCCTGACTTTGAGTTAGCCCCCAGTGTTGTGGGCAATATAGACATACATATTAAGAAACACTCCTGTGTGGAAAAGTGTATTAACTACATAGACTGGAATTACTATGTGACTGTATCAATATAGATCATATTGTCATGCTGGTTTTGGATGAGAAGGGTTTATTTAGGTTGTTTCTGCATTAGTCCTGGCATAGTCCAACTTCTGAAGCTTTGCATTTACAACCTCAATATCATTTTAAGGTAGAGTTTTGTTTGTTTGAGTATAAGTTCTCATAGTTTTTGAAAAAGGCAAGTATTCAAGCAACTTGTCATGCAGAACAGCGCTGGTTACCCCTCCTAGCTGCCTGCAGGATTCATATACATTCCTGAGCCTTCTGCTATCAGAACCAGGAGCAGGACAAAGARCTGTAGCAGGGCTGTTGATGGTAGAGGAGACGCATGAGACAGCATAGGATACACTCTTTTCATTAGTTTTCACAAATATTTTTGCTCAGCAAAAGGGTACTATGAGGACTTAGACCACTTTAGATCCAAGTCCTTCCCCTCCTTCAACTCAGTCTGACTTTTCCCTCCCTGCTCTCCTACCCTGTTCATTGCATATCTCCCCCATCAGTCTCGTTGGCTATGGAGATGATCACAGACAAGCGAGACTCCTCCTCTCTGTGGTTAATGAAAGCTCTCTCCACAYTGATGCTCTAATATATAAAATACATATATACATTGCATATAAAATACATGTATGTACATAGATACTTAAATTTCAGCTCTCTTACATCAATGCTTATTTATCACTGCCTTTTCTTCTCCTGTCCTCTTCAGCAAAGAGCTTGTCCAATGTTTCCAGCCTGGCTTCCTTCTCCAGTCTCCTCCTCCTTCCTTACTGTTTCAGCTTGCAAACTCTAGCCTTCATGGTCAACATTTAGTGTCAGAAACAAAAAAGTAGAGTAGGCTGCAGAATAAGGAATGATAAGTAGATGACCTGGGCTGTTACCAATATATATACTATTTTGTCTTTGAACTCAAAGTTGCCTGGAAAAATGCCACTGAATAACATATTTTGGAACCCTGTGGTTTTGTAAGGTCAGGAGAGGGATCTCTGTTTCCTGATTTTAATCATCATTCATCTTCATAAAACTTCAGGGGGCTTTAGGTTTTGTTTGAATGAATTTTGTGACTTCCAGAGAAAACAGAGGCGGGGGAGTATAATTGAGAGCTTGCTTAGTGCCAAATTCATCTTAAAGCAGGGAATGCAAATTGCATAGCAAGTGTTGAATTATATATGATTAAAACTGCTTCAGTCCTTGCAAAGAAAAATAAAAAGAGCTTTTTTATTCACCAGTTAATCATGTACAAAAAAGTGGATGGAACAAAAATGAACTTAATCACAGAAAAAGGGGTCACAATTCCTGCTTGACATATGGCTRGGTTCTCTGTCATAACAATGTAGTGCAGAATACACTGTCATTTAAATATTTTAAAGAGGCACGTTAAGACAGGAGCTCATTGATAAATGACCCTTTAAATGTGGGAGAGATTCACTTCTCACCAGTGAAGGGTCAAGGTCTGCACAGTTGTCTTGGTCCWTCTGGGATGCTTTGGGGTTTTGCAAGCTAGGCAGGGCTGGATAGCTTTTCGTTGCTTAGTTATACATAGTGATATATAGGATAGATAAAAGTGGGTTGAAACTATTGAAGGYATGTTCCAAATGCAGTCCATTTTTGTTAACGGTTGTTGGTCTGATATGAATTCAAACCTAACATCCTCCATCATTCCTAATCCAGAAAACAACAGTGATTAAAAAAAGAAAATGTATTTTTTTTCCTTGCTTCTCTATAGTATGAATGATGACCTGAGAAGAAGACCAGGCTCCTGCTGAACCAACAATGTGGACATGCTCATAGGTTGAAGGATCGTTTCATGCAGTGGGCATCACAGCTCCCTCAGAGAGCTTGCTGAACTGCATGTACTAGTCCTCTGTCTTTGAAGGCATTGTGCTTATTTTACTACTGGCATGAGTAGAAAAGGGGTTGCTATGTGCTCTGCATTGAGATCAGGCCTGTAGGGCTGGTACTGAGGTGAAAGAGGGTGCAGRGAGAACAAATTGTCCCAGCTTTCCCTTGATCAGCAGCTCCTTCAGCTCTCCAGAAAGGACAGTAAAGGAGGACGGAGACTTCCAGCAGGTGCTGAAATATTCTTTAAAAAATCAGCCACCTTTCTACTGCTTTGGTGGTAAAGYGTCCACATTTGGTGATAGCTAATGGTGATAGCTACAGAGTTTCAAAGCTACATTAACRCCCTGTGATGCAGAGGAAGAGCTACTGTCTTCATTACACAGAAAGGCAGCTGATATTTAGGGAGTTCTGGCCAGATCTAGAGACTTTACTGAATAGTTCTTGTGTCCAGTTCTGGGATCCCCAATACAAAAGGGACATGGAGCTACTGGAGTGAGTCCAGTGCAGGGCTACTAAGATGGTTAAAGGACTGGAGCATCATTCTTATGAGACTGAGAAGGCTGGGACTGTTCAGCCTGGCGAAGAGGAAACTAAGAGAGGATCTTATCAATGCATATAAGTATCTGAAGGGAGGGTATAGAGAGAATGAGACCCAACTCTTTTCAGTGGTGCCCAGCAAGAGGCAATGGGCACAAACTGAAACACAGGAAGTTCCACATGAACATGAGGAAAAATTTTATTGTGGGGTAACAGCAAACTAGAATAGGTTACCCAGAGAAGTTGTGGAGTCTCATTCCTTGGAGATATTCAAAATCTGCCTGGACACAATGCTGTGCGATGTGTTCTAGGTGACCCTGCTTGAGCAGGGGGATTGGACTAGATGATCTCTGAATGTCCCTTTCAACCTCAACCATTTTGTGATGCTGTGAGAGCAGAGGAACTCTCTAAAAGTCTAAAAGTGTTCCAGAAAGTCAAATGCAAATGGAGAAATATCCTGCCATCTCTTCTGGGACCTAGATGTTCTCTGCGGTTTGTACAACTTGCGCAACTTTGGGCTCTCAAACATCCCCAGAAAAGCCCTGTGCTGAGTCAGTAGGTGTCTACTTTATCTGTGTTTCATTTTCAGGATAATCTAAAGAGCTAGATTTTCTAGAGATGCAATTGCTATGCTCGGTGCAGTCCTAACACACCAAGAACTTGAGTTTGGCCTCAAGCAGCACTTATCTTCCATGGATTAGTGTAATGGCTGTAGCTCTTCCCCAGTGTGAGGGCTTTCAAACCTACATCTTCTACTTCCCAAGAGAGTCCTTAAACACTAGTCTGCATAATTATCCTCAGAGGAGGAATCACTGCTTCCTTTTTTTTTATAGCAATCATATCAAGGTTCCTTCTCGGTTTTGGTTTTATATGCCTTCATCTCAATTTCTTCAGTAATGTTACTGCTGATTAACGCTGGCTTAGCTATGCCTTGTTCTGGTCAGCACAAAGAACCAGAATTCACACAGTTGCTCAGGCTTCACCTCTCGTTTGACTCCGGTGTGGTTTCTTTGATGTTGAGACAGTTGTTCTCACTTTGCAAGTATGTACCAACCACAAGGCCTTCAGTAATCACAACTGGAGAGTGTTATAGTAATAGAGAGTAGGAAGGGACCACAGGAAGACACATACAGGACTTTCTGCTCCAGCAGAGGAAGGAGGATACAAGAGCCATTTCTTACAGATGTTTCTGTAAACGATTCCACCACTGGGGATTAAAAAAAATCCTCTTAATCTGTTCAACTTTTAAAATTTCCTATATAAATTTTTCTTAATATCTAACTATAGCTCCRTTGTTGTATGTTTGCTCAAAATCATCTTAAATTCTGTGTTAGTGGATTGCTATCACTGTTCACTTCTGAACTATCTTGTTTACATATCCAAGTGCTCTGATTTTGTTTCTTTGCAGTCTTCTTCCTAAACTAAACAAGCCCAGGTTTTTCACCTTCTCTCACATCATGTCTGCAAAAACACTTATTATTTTCAGGAGATGAAAATAATCTCGGATCTTGTCATCTTCCTTTACATGTGTTATTCAGCCAAAAAGGTTGACCCAAACTCCAGCTAAAGCCTCATTGGAACTAAGAGCAGAATAATAAGCAGTGACRTGTACCTTGACTTCAGCAAGGCTTTTGACACTGTCTCCCATAACATCCTCCTAGAGAAGCTCAGGAAGTGTGGGTTAGACAAGTGGACAGTGAGGTGGATTGAGAACTGGCTGAAAGGCAGAGCTCAGATCATTGTCATCAGTGTCGTGGAGTCTAGTTGGAGGCCTGTGGCTAGTGGCATCCCCCAGGGCTCAGTACTGGGTCCCAGCCTGTTCAACTTTTTCATCAATGACCTGGATGAGGGAACGGAGTGGCTTCTCAGCAAGTTTGCTGATGATACCAAGCTGGGAGGAGTGGCTGATACACCCGAGGGCTGTGCTGCCATTCAGAGAGACCTGGACAGGCTGGAGGGCTGGGCGGAGAGGAACCTTGTGAGGTTCAACAAGGGCAAGTGCAGAGTCCTGCACCTWGGGAGAAATAACCCTAGGCACCAGTACAAGCTGGGGGCTGACCTTCTGGAGAGCAGCTCTGCAGAGAAGGACCTGGGAGTGCTGGTGGATGACAGGTTGACCATGAGCCAGCAATGTGCCCTTGTGGCCAAGAAGGCCAATGGTCTCCTGGGTTGCATTAGGAAGAGTGTTGCCAGCAGGTCAAGGGAGGTGATCCTGCCCCTCTCCTCAGCCCTGGGGAGGCCTCATCTCGAGTCCTGTGTCCAGTTCTGGGCTCCCCACTGCAAGAGAGACATGGAGCTACTGGAGAGAGTCCAGCAGATGATGATCCAACAGAGATGATCCGAGGGCTGGAGCACCTGCCCTATGAGGAACAGCTGCGAGAGCTGGGCCTCTTCAGCCTGGGGAGGAGAAGACTGAGGGGGGATCTGATCAATGTGTACAAGTACCTGAAGGGAGGGTGTCAAGGGGACGGGGACAAACTCTTTTCAGTTGTCCCATGTGACAGGACAGGAGGCAATGGGCAGAAATTGAAGCACAGGCAGTTCCACCTGACCGTGAGGAGGAATTTCTTCCCTGTGAGAGTGACGAAGCACTGGTCCAGGTTGCCCAGGTAGGTTGTGTAGTCTCCTTCTCTGGAGATCTTCAAGGCCCGCCTGGATGCAGCCCTGTCTACCATGCTCTAGGTGACTGTGCTGAGCAGGGAGGTTGGGCTAGATGATCTCCAGAGGTCCCTTCCAACCTTACTGATTCTATGATTCTAGTAACTTCCTGTRCCAAATATACACCTCTCATGTCCCAGACATAGCGTTTGCTGGTTTGCATCCTGTTGCTTTTTCTTGTTCAGCTGGTGATTGACTCCTACTCCATGGCCATGTCTACTTTTGTTTCTGTTAAATGACAGCCTCCCGATTTCAGACACTGCCTTCAATGGCTCAAGATAATTTTGAATTCTGGTCTTGTCCTATAAAATGCTTGTGACCCCCATCCTTGTCTTTTGTCAACCACAAATTGCATAAATCTATTCTCTATTCCATCATCCAAGTCATTATGAGAATATTGAATAGTACTAGACTAAGGACAGACCCTTGGAGACCTTCTCCGTCTGAAAATGAGCTACTGCTACTCATCTTGGAGCACAGTATTCATGAGCAGTTGTGCACTCGCTTTACCGTAATTTCACAGAGGCTATTTTTATGAGTATATCACRTGGATCTGTGCCAAATAGCTTGCAAAAGTAAAATCGTACCATGTCATYCCTTAACCCTGCTGGCCAGCTTTATCCACTGGTCTACAGTCACCTCGTTCCTCCTTCTGCTTTTTT
>NW_028186546.1:665744-794377 GCF_003343005.1 Rhea americana
TGAGATCTCAATCTCACTCTTTAAGAAGAATGGGAAGATAAAGATCTTATTTTTCTGCCATTTCTTTTGGTWAACTTATACAGACTCCCTGACAGGTGCCAGCAACATCTGGGAGAATATACTTCTATATAAGCAATTGTGTGGAAAGGGGGGGGATTTTAAATTAATATTTGAATGACAAATCTCTTCTTCTATGGAGAGTGTGGTTGGACATGACAGGAAACAGCCTGGGGTTCACTCTGAAGATCTCATCCAGAAGGGTCCTTGTAGGTCTATTGGGTCCAAAAACCTAAAAGGGTCTTTGGAACCGTTGCCCATCTTATTATCCCACCAGATGTCCCTGCTTGGGCCATAACACAAATCTAGAGCTTTGCACTTCACTTTCTCAGTGAGGGASAATCCAAAGACATGCATGCCAGCAACATACTTGTGCATATTGTGATTTATAAATATGTATCTGTCCCTGAATGGACAAACAGCAGAGCAGTCCCAGCACCTCCAACYCAGCTTCATTGGCTGGATCTTGGTTAACAGGTCCTCCGTAGGAACTGGCTGCAATCAGGGACTAAAAGAGAGATGGCAAACCCTTTTACTGTTTCTTTTTTTGCCATTTTAAGTCCTGTTTCAGGTTTAAGTCTCTACAGAATCTGAAAAACCACATGGTATCAGGAGCATGATCTTCAGGGAAAGTGACAGTCTTAAAAGAAGTGTAGACCAGGAAAGAAGAGTGCTGGTGTGAAGAAGGGGTTGAACTAAAGCCAGAACTTCATTAAACTGAAAGAGAAAATTCACAGACAGTATATAAGTTCTCAGTCAAGTGATTGGTGYGTTTTTGACTTTTAAGTAAGATGATTCAAAGAACTGGTCAAGAAACCCAGAAACACAAAATAGTATTAAAATACCTTGAATGGCATTGGTGAATAAGGCACTGGTGAACAAATTTGTGCTGTCAGATCCCAAACACTCAGTGCTTTCAGCCTCCAGAAATGTTCCTCTGTTCAGGAGACAGAAACTAAGAGAAGGGCCAGGACTATCTACTAACACTGGAAATCATTTTTAAAAATAGAACTGCTGCAAAGTGTCTGCCCTGGGAATACCAGGAAAGAAGGACAAATCCTTCAGACTGAGATTAGAGATCCCAAAGAACTCAATAGAAGTATTCAGAGGAAATATTTTTCTTCGCCTACCAAGGGAGATGTTTTCAAGACAATGACTGGAGATGCGTTTTTTTTTTTTTTTTTTTTTTTTTTAATACTGTTAGATGCCCCTCTTGGGACCTTGCAAATTGCCCTGACTGAGAATATTTTAAGAGTCCACATTTTCAATGCCCCTGATGGGAGATGTTGGTTATACAGATTTCCCTCTGGGTTTGAATATGCTCTTGAGACTTTTCACAGGAAAGTGCAAGAATTATTTGAAGGAAATGAGGGTATTGTAATACACATTGATGATATCCTGGAAGATGGCGGGAGGGAGACAAAAGAGGAAGACAACAAAAGACTGCAGAAATGGGTCAAGAAATGGGGCATGGCAAGAGAAATCTAATTTGAAATTGGAAACGTGAGATATTTATGAGAAGGTGTAAGTGAGTTGGCATACACAGAGACTCTGGCCAAAGCCAAGCCATTACAGAAAAGCTGCTTTAACAGATAAGAAAGACTTGTAGAGTTTGGCTCTTGTAATGAATTGAGATGAAAGTTCATCTTTCTGGGATCTTATGCAGAAGGACTCAAAATGAAACAGGACTGTGAACCTGGATAGTGAGTTTTGAAAGTCAGAAAGAGAAGAAAGAAAGCACCTGAGGTTTAGCAAGCTGTGTCACACAGACCTGTGCCACGTGGCCAGTAACTCCCTCTGTAGATGACATATGACAGGGTGCATGTYGCAGACTGGTGATGCTGGTTTTCAGAGTCCCTCTGGAAATGACATCCCCAATGCACRACAAGAAAATCTGGTCTTTGCTGTGGAAGATACTAAAGAAATACAATCATTTGGGGAAAATGCATCCAAACAAAAAATTGATTCCCTAATTCTTAGTTTCCACAGCTAATTCACCTCCCAGAAAAGTGTTTAGCTTTCTGTTTGCCAGCTGCACCTGTATGAGTTGAAAATAGTGTGGAAACCAGAAAAACAAGATATGAGAGCAGGCATGCTCCCGAGAGCATTTGATGAGTGTGTTCTTGAAAAATAAGTGGAGAACAACGTAATGCATGCAAATCTTAYGAAAAAGAATTCTCTAGTCTCAGACACAATAAAGAATAAATTTCTGGAGGCCATGGCAAAAGGCAAGACATTGCAGAAAATTGTTAATACTATCACTGAAGGAAAGCTGGGGAATAACATATCAATTCAAATCAGAGCTTTTTATAATTGATAGTATAGTGTATAGAAGCAAAAATTAGTAGTGACAAAAATATTAGTCTGACATATTTTATAGAATCTGCGAGATCTAGAAAAATGCATTACATCAGCTACAAAAGAACATAGAGATGAAAATAAAAATGTACGAAATTTGCCAATAGTCTGAACCTCAAATTAAAAAAGCGATGATGATGGGTCAGATATGGTGGAGCTGTTGGACCATCCAATTGAAGTCCATTGAAGACTGCATTATTGGAGAATCTTCTATTCAGATATCTCATAAGAAACAATAAATCTTTATTATTTGGCATATAGAGCTTCCAGAAATTATCATGTCTTATAAATGTCCCTATTCAATTGATAAGACTGCAAAATTTAGAGGAGATGGTGAATGTTGGAAAGCCTCAAAAAAATAATTTGATGTAAAGTGGAGTTCAGTGGGTTAAAGAAATTACACACATACACACACACATATATATATATATATATATACACGTACACACACATCTGTGTGTGTGTGTGTGTGTGTGTGTGTGTGTGTATAAACCTTAGCAAACTCCCCAAAAGACCCATATCTCACTCTGCTGGACTTGAAAAAACAGCTTTTAAGGCACAGACTATTACTGGTTGAATTTTTGCTTAAAAAGCTAAGCACCAGACTGCCTTGTTTATTCAAACTAAGACTGGGAATTTGAACTGACCTTGAGGCACAGATAGRTAGACAGATGCATAGAGAGAAAAAAAACCCCACAAACTCAAATTATAATTGAGGAGCGAAGTTACCACAGGCTCCGTGGGCTGAAGGTGCTGCTTGTACGGCAAGCACAGTTCCGGCGTAGAAACTCCTGTATTTGGGGTGCTATTTCCTCMCAGATTTTAGACATGTTTTTTCACTCTTTCTTCCTTTCAAGCCACAAATCTTTCCAAAGGAAATGGCAAAGAGTATGAGCCCTGTTGCAGAGGTAGGTACAGGAGCTGAACCTATGCTAAACCAAATGCCTGGAGCATGCCCCCTTACCATTTTAGCTGCTTCAGTCGTTAGGAGAAAACCCCCATAGTCACACTGGATAATGTCCCTGTGAAGAAATCTAATCCAAAGGCAATTTCCAAACATCCCATTATTCTTTCCCTACCCTCTGGGAAGATCACAATACTCAGGACCCTTGAAAGACATGTTACACCTTGCTGAGACAGCCGATATAAGCTGCAGTGTGAGAAAAAATCATGATTGAAAAAGAGGGACACTTAAAGGGCAAATACTCAGGTTAATCCAGGAAAAAGAGAGACCAAGATAATATATCAACAGCACATTCTTTAATCTCCTACTGAAATACAGATCCATTAAATATTTTAGATCTAAATCTTGTTACAAGTCTCAACTCCTCAGGAACACCAAACAGCTCAGTACAGGGCTCTTTGGGATCTCACAGAGCAGTGACTACAGTTAAGGAGTATACACTTAATTCTGCCTTCCTCAAGAACAGAAAATATGACTGTTAGACGCRTTTATACAGGCCTCCATTTGTCTTTGGATGTCTCTGCATCAGATTGTGCCACCCTTGCCCTGCGCTTCCTGCATCTGCTTGCAGAATGCTCCACTTGTTTCTTATCTTAGGCTTGCAACTGGGACAAGGACATTTTATTTCTCTTCTGTGTGTTGAACCCAACAGCTCGTCTTGATCATGGACTTCTTGATGCTGACGTAAGCAAATCATTAACATCACAATTGTAATTGGATTTTTTTTTTTTTTTTTGGAAGGCTCCTGCCTCTCATCTAAAACTGCCTCTTTTTGCCCCAATTCAGGATGGCAACTTGTTTAAAAACATCCTTCCCTGCACCAGTGGGAGAAGGATTTCCATCTTCTGGACTGCTATAGCCAGATCTCATTTAGAAAAAGACCTCACTGGGGCTATTACCTTCACCCTCATGCTCGAGAGATATCACACTCTAAAGCATTGCACTTTCTTCTCAAGGACTTTGAAGAGGAAGAGAAAATGTCTTCATGTTGGACAGGGCAAATGCAATTCACCTACTCGTGGGGTATTAGACTCAATTGCTATTCTTTTTCGATCACTCTCACTTCATCCAAATGCAGAGCCAATTGAAGTGATAATGACTTCTCTGTCAATGGCAGCTTTCATTCAAAGTATTTTGATATGCCAGGAAGAGATGCTTTAAAAATGCCAGCAATAAATATGTGTTCAAAACAATACCCTTAGTACCTCAGCTGTAAAGTCCATATATGTTCCCATTAGCTGCTTTTTTCATTGAACAGATTTTAGGCACAAACAATAGCTACTTCATTTTCCATAACCCTCCCTTCACATACACATACACATGCACACACACATTCTCTCTTCCCTACTCTCTGACTTTGCGAAAGATCAGACCGAGGTTTTCCAAGAGATGTAGGCAACTTGGGTACTTCTGTCTTTAGAGTTATGGCCTCACCGTGCCATGTCTCTCCAAAAAACTGCATAATGCATTCTACTATAGGAGACAAAATGCCCATCATGTTTTCCTGGAATCGGCCCAATAGAAAAAATCAAGATAATTCTAACTCGAGGATTCTTGATGTTCCCACTGAGTTGCCTTTCTTTGGAATATGCTTGCTACAGCATCCAATGGTCAAATACCAGACTTGAACGCAGARGAAGGCATGCAATGAAAGGTCTTTCTCATCTTTACCTTCTGAGTGAAGAGGCATAGGTCCGAGTCCAGTGCAGCACATAAGGACATCTCTGGCCATAAAACAAGAAAAGTCAGAAAGGGGAAAGGAGACCCATGAGACAAGTTGGTGGAGCAGATCAAGCCAAAGCTGGACCCAAAAGAGAGCTATCTTATGCCTAAATTTTCTTTGCTGTACCTCAACAGAGATTCTTTATGTTTCTATCATGTGGCCAGAACATTTTAAAGACAAATCTAGATGCATCTGGTGGTTTTACATGTACCTATTTATACCTTTAAGTACTTAGAGATCTCTCCAGCCCTAGGGACCTCACAGTCTTTAATATAATTGTCCTTACAGATCCCTGCTAGATGCACTCTTATCTTCATGGTACTGASATGCAGTGAAATTTAGAGATGCTCAGTTGTCCCACAGAACTTCTAATGTTTATTTTTAAGCATTTGTGTTAATATCCTCATGACTGCAGGCCCCACTAATAGCTCCAGATCCTTTTTGTGGCATAACATTTAGTTTTGCAACTAAAGGAGGAGAAGTAGCTCTCTCAGACCAGAAACTGGGGACAAAAGCCCCCCTGACCTATCAATATCATGATGTCCCAACTTCTGGCAAGCAGTGGATGTGACATGGGTCATGTTCATGGCCCTCACTTGTATCTTGGTGTGGAATATGGGTTTCAGAGCACACATTGCAAAAAAAAGTGTGTACCAGATTTGAACTCTCATGGATGCTCAGAACTGTTTAGCCCTCTCTCTGGTCAGCTGTATGAATTTTACTTGCAGTAGGTACATCACTATTTGCAAGCAGGTCTTATTGTGGCCTGATTTGCATCCTSCCTGCACAAAAACATTATTTACAGCTGAGTCGGTGGATAGTTTGGCTGAGTCAGTCTAGCAGGACAGGGCGTTCCAGAGGCATCTTTACAAAATGAAGGCTGAAGCCTTGTCAGAAAGGATGTGTTAGTCTAGGAGAATAATGATATCTAGGGAGACTTCGCCCTAAGTTATCATGAGAGTTTTCATGACAAATTCTTTTCTCCTCTCGGGTAATGGAGGCACAGTGTCACTTCACCAGACCACAGTCATGCCGAGGGCTTAGGGTTTCCTTCCAGCTTAAAAGTTTGCAGACACAACCTAATGAATAATGCTCTAACCCATGACTTTTYCCCAGCAAAGCTCTAGTCATTGGCTTCGTGGGGAACAAATAAATTGCTTCACCTTTCCAGGGTTCAGCAAAGTTAGAGTGATGCTTGTCTCCTTGGTAAATGGCCAACAGAGCTACAGATGAGAAGAGCTGTCAAAGACAAATTGGGGATTATTGAGTTCATCTCGGCAGATGTCTGAAACCAGACTCTCCAAGWCCTCCTTGACTCATTCATACTTTCATTTAGCAGTTGTAGTGATGACAWTTCACTCACTTTGCAGTATAAGCCCCCATAGGACAGAGAATCCCCCATCTAAAATTTTTGCTCTTCATCACACTTGTGCAGCTCCATCATGCCAAAAGACAAGTATGACGGCCCCCCAAAAGTAAGGAAGAAGAGCCCTTTGCCTCTGCAGGCCCCATGGCAAAAGCTTTACCTTCATGTGGGTATTTCTCCTCGCACTCAGACCACTTATGTTATTTGAGTTACTCCAGGCTTCAATAACTGCAGTTATCCTTATGCGTGTGTATGTTTTTCCTAGAACAGAACATCCCCTCTGCCATCAAATTCAATGAACATCTTCCCATGTATCTTTACAAGTCTCAGTTAAAATTCAGAAGCACGTATCCCTACCACCRAAACTCAAAAGGCACTTCACTAGAGGGTGGGTCATATCTTGCTTAATACATTTCCTGTCACAGCAGGGATCTTGACCAATAGGGTATTTAAAGTTTCAGGCTTCTTTGAAAGTATCCAGRTGGAAGGTATTAGCTTATGATAAGCAGGMATACAGATTAGAGGAATGGGTCTAATCTSTTCTGGTTTCAATTCAGTGGAATGAGTAAATTATTTTCTATGTAAATTGGCTATTAGAGGTAGAARAAACACTTAGTGAATGTCACTGTATTTATTTATAAATCCTAGTACCTAAAGTCCTGAGCGTATATAGGCAAAATATTGCTTATAGCCTTAAAGTAAGAGGAGAAGGGTCAGAGATCTGGGTAGGTACAAAGAGTCAGGCAGCACATTTTTAATATCTGCAGGAAATACGCAGCATGCTGCTGGCTTGAACCTTCTGGCACTGTTCTGACACCTGCAGACATTAGACTCCTGAGGTGTTCTTGGCAAATTCTCCCACTTCACCCCCACACTGACCAGGAACAATTTTTAGAAGAAAAGAGGACRATTTGCACTGTGGGATTTCATTATGTGCATGTCATGTCTGTAAACCCACCTAGCTCCCATGAGGGCTGATAGGCACAGTCACAGCCCCTTGAAGTGCTCATGGTGCTGGAGCTCTGAGCATGGACTAAGCACAGAAGAAGACAGGCAGGAGGGGGGGAAAGTTCCCTTGTCTGGGAAACAGCTTCCCAGAGGGGCTTGCTGGACACTATGAAATCTAGATGACAGCAACGAGTTCTGGACAAGGTATGGGCGGATCTGCTGGGAATGTTGTTCTCCGGCAGGTTTTGAGAAGGATCATCAGTATGGCACCTCCTTAGGTGATCCTGGGCCTTTGACAGCCCAGTGTAGGGCTACGAAGATGATCAGAGGACTGGAACATCCCTCTTATGAGGAAAGGCTGCGAGAGCTGGGTCTCTTCAGCCTGGAGAAGGGAAGAATGAGAGAGGGTCTTATCAATGTATGTAAATACCTTAAGGGAGGGTATCAAGAGGATGGGATCGGACTCTTTTCAGTGGTGCCCAGTGACAGGACAAGAGGCAATGGGCACAAACTGAAACACAGAAAGTTCCACTTGAATGTGAGGAAAATCTTCTTCACTGTGAGAGTGACAGAGCACTGGACCAGGTTGCCTGGAGAGATTGTGGAGTCTCCTTCTCTGGAGATATTCAGCAGTCACCTGGACACAATCCTGTGCAACATGCTGTAGGTGATCCTGCTTAAGCAAGGGGGTTGGACTAGATGATCTCAAGAGGTCCTTTTCAGCCTCAACCATTCTGTGATTCTGTGAGAGGAAAATCAGGACTTGAAAGCACAGTCTAAACATGATTTAGCAGTGACCACCTGCATTAGCCACCTGGGCCCAATCATGCATCATTTTTGCTGGCTTATGAATATTTGGGGCTTCCTTCCAGATTCCCTTTCCAATTCTTTTTTCCTCCTGGACTGCTATATGTAACAGCTTATTTCTGTCAGCTCTGGGAAAGCTGAAGTTTTCTGGGTAGCAAGCATTTGCCTGTTAGTGAACACCAACATCTGTCCCCCAGATTTAATTTCATTGAGCCTATTAGGATGAGCTCCATCTGGCCAAATGCAGACATCCATATTATAGGTGCCTGTGTCTGAAGGAGGTCTCCTAGACTCCTTATAGCCCACAGAGAGAAATAGGCCCTTCAGTTCATTCGTATGGGTGGGATTCAGCTCACAGACAAGAACTACTTTTAGTGGTGTTATTCAGTTACCTAACCATGGATAGTTAGAGCCATCTGAGATATGCTAGGGTATCTGTCATTTCACTCGTGGCTGGCAAACATAGCACCTATGAGAGATCTGAGATGTCCTGCAAGAGGTTCTGGAGGCCAGGTAGGATGCCCACAAGGCATCTCAGGTGTCACTAGCTAAGCATGTTTAGGCATCTAAATCACACCCCATGGAGTCATGAGAGCTGTGCAGCTAACCATATGGATATCTACTTCAGGGTGAGATGCTCTGCAGACATCTGTCGTGTTATCACAAGATATAAGCACCCCATTTAGTGTCATCTCCCAGGTGTTTACACTGCCTACATGCAGGTTGGTGGACTGACTCCAGCGGGAAGAGAGTCAGCAGATTTGCATGCAAAACAAAGGTGATAGAGGAGTGGAAAACTAACTCTAGTTTCTGCACACAGCTGTCTTGAGATACCTAAGGCCATGAAATGTCTGGCCTTACAAGGTCAAATGTGACCCCTGCTCTGTCCTCTTTGTTTGCTGTCCCTTCTATGGAACAATTAGGAAAAAATACATAAAAGGCTTTCAACTAACCAAAAAAGGACAGTAAGCCATTCCTACCACTTCATTAGAGGTTTCGGGTCATTATTCTCCTCTAAGCAGTARATATTGTAAAAAGCAAGCACCAAACACCAAACAAGTCAATAGGTTGTCTTGGAAACAATAGCAACAGTATTCATCAGTCCCTGGCACGGTGCATGATCCAGGGGGGTAAGATCATTTTAGATTCAGATTTTATACATATAAAAATTGGGAGTGAGGGGAATCTCAAATCCCCAGGCTGAACAGCAAACCCAAAGCTCTCATGAGAAAGGTGTGAGGCAACCTAAAGTGTTTTTTGAAATCCCGCTATTGCACCAGGGATCAGAAAGTCGGAGCGGCAAGGCCTTATGTCGGTACTCTCTGATGCRTCAGACAAAACATTTTGTATGCCATTTCCAAACTAACATACAGTGTCACCTTCACAGTTCTTTACCCCAGACACAGCTGCATTTCAGTGACGAAGGAAATGGTCTCATTAGAGAAGAGTCAGAAGAGTCAGATCGACGTGTTTAAAAAGAAAATCACTTTGAGATACCTATATAAAAAGAACCATGAGTTTATTAAGACAAGGGGAAGAGCTAGATTTTTCTTCTTACTGCTACACTTCAGGAGTAGCTTTATGGAAGTGTCACTGAGGTAAGCAAGATCAGAAACAGATGTGGAGTACAGCTACAAACAGGATGTGAAAATAAACTCGTTACCCCATCTGCCCACTGTAAACACTGTGAAACTGGCAGCAAGCGAGGAATAAAAATCCAGACACATGGTCTTTTAAAGAGAGCAGAGGGAGCTGGAAGTTCTACTCTTAGAAAAATAGAGGCACAAAAAGCCCCAAACAACCCAATGCATCTACCAAGCCCTACTGACCTGAGATCAGTCAGGGCAGAGATGGAGAAAATTCTCACTGTGGGGAGTCTTCAAGGTGCTGTTTTTGAAGGCCATTCTGTCTTTGGGAGAGATCTGATTTTGCTTTTGTCCCTGCCTGTTAGGAAGCACCATCTATTTCACAAGTCACAGAGATTATTTTTTTCCCCRAGAGGCGCTCTCTTAATGTTGCATAAAATTACTCTCTCAGGGGTAGTGTGAGGAGAAAAACGTGGTGTTAGGTTGTCTCAATTGCAAAGACATTGCTAACAATAAAAGCCCCTGAACGATTTGGGTTTTAAGTGACATGATTATAGAATGGGTCGTTTGTGATGCTCCAGTTAAGGTTGCTTCAAGCACCTCTGTCATAATGTCTGAATGGGGCTGTTTTATGCTTTCAGCTTGGGCCGTAAGTGTTCACCTCTGGCCTTTGTTCTATGAGGCAAGACTCAACTTGAGGATATATTTACTTAAAATTTTGCAGGAAAATTTCTCAAATGGTCAATCTACTTGATTTATTTAAAGTGGGATCCCAAAGTATTTTACAGCTTTTACAGGCTGCCTGTGTTTATAACTGTCCTGGGGAGTATCTTCTGCAATTCATGTAGTGGAGAGGGGGAAGGAGGGTCATAATTTCTGTTTTAACCTACTTTTCTAGCTGCTGACATGACACTGACAAAGTCATCTCTTCTGGAATGAAATCTGTCATGCTTTATCTTAGTCCAGAGGAGATTGTTTGGGGAAAGCCAGGGCACAATATGCCCCTGTATTTCTCATTTAAGAACATGAGTCATTTTTTTTTCTATAGAATCTATTTAGAAATGCTGTGCATAGATAATTCAACAGTCACTGAAAGTAGAGACTGCAACTTCAGCTCACTTTATAGATCTCAGATAAACTGCAAAGGAAATGATGTTTCAAGAAAACTGGTTCTTGTGTTCAGATTTCTTCAAGATACAACAGCCCAAGGCAGAGTTTCCTAAATGTTGGAAATAGTTTCTCTCTTCGTATTTGGCAGATCCAAAAAGGCCTTGAGAGATACATAAACCAGGTCTATGAATAAATAAGGGATATCAGAACTGAAATCTGAGGTGTTTTGAAATTTGAGACAATTGAAAGCTTGATGTTGGCCATGGGGCACTTCAGAATAGTCTGGAGGCTGATGAAGGTTTGGCATTTGAGATGCTCTTTGGATATTTCAGGATAAGCCACCTGGTGGGCTCACCAAAGTTTGTAATAATTATAACTAAAATATCTGAACTCCAGTGCTGCCTTCTATTGTAATCAGCAAGAGTAACAGAAGCAGCTCCTTCTAACTAAACACACTGCAACTGCTGTGGGAAGAAAAATGGATATCCTGGGCTCAAGGGATGAACTGGGAGGAATAGCAGAGCTAGGCTGGATGCAGAAATTCAGGGCATAGGAGGTAGCAAGAAGGAGGAGGAAAAASATACTCTGCAGAAACTAATAGACTCCTGGAGAGAGGAGGGATCTCATGAAGCCCTCAATGATGCAGATCTGGCCCCTACATCTTCCCCAGAGCAGAGAGGATTTTTAATGTTGTCAGCTTTCGCTAGGAGGAGACCCTAGATGCCCTCAAAGATCAGAAGTTGCCTGTATTCAGCATGATTTCCCCCCGTRCCACTGGTGTCCTGGTACACCTTGTGAAGACAGGATTTCTTGCCACACAACCACCTTTAGGCATGCATGCTCAAGACCTGGATCCCTCAGCAGTGGCCTAGAGGAAGCCCCTGGGCCTCTGGCTTTCTCACAGAGGGTGAAGTGCACATAGTCACAGAAGGTGTAGGCAAGGAATGTCCCCCCAGGGTTACCAGCTCTCTCTGGTACCCTCTGAAGTAGGAGGGAAGAAGAATAATGTTAGGGACAAGTAGTTCCTTTAGGAACTCTTTAGGAAGAGTTTGAGAAATCCTCCTTCAAGGTCTTAATGGAAATTTCTGTTTTTCTAGTACAGAAGGATCTAAAATTATGCTATAGGCATTGAGACCAATTCTTCCCTTCCATAAACCAGGTTTCCTTCTCTGTCACACCTCTAAGACATGGTGCAACCATGCACGATTCATGTCAACATGCTCTGCAGCACCTCACCGACTAGAAGGACTGCAATTCACATGGTCCTTGACCCCCATCTCCCCTCCCAGTGAAAGTTCTGAAGAGGTGATTACAGTGAACAAGGGCCAATTCTTGGGATACCTTTGGGTTGAATCCATGTCAAAATATTTCCATGTAGAACCATTCATGGCTTCTCAGAGGTGTAGGCAAAATTAYGTGTGAGGAGAGACTGGGATCGTGGTAGAATTGTGTTGCAATTCACMTCAAAGGGCAGAAATGAGCTGGAGAGCTGGGGAAGCAAAAGGTTGCAGAGCTTGTTTTACTCGAAGCAGAAAAGGACAAGCATTAGGAGCAGATCTAGTCTCTGCCATGCAAACCTTGGCATCTCTTAYGACAGAGCAGTTTCCTCTCCTTCCTCATGTGCTCCCAAGTAGAGGGATCAGCRCCCTCTATACCTGGATGGGAGGAGGAGGAGGAGTGCAGTGTCCTGCTGTGCGGTTGAGCCTCCAGGTCACCCCAACCAAAAGTCAGCAGCATAGTTCAGAGCACAATAAATTTTTTTGAAAAACACAACTTTGCTGATTTCTGCTAGCTGCACAAAAGGGAAAAGAAGTGTTTAACTTGGGTCAGTTCATGATCTTGTCCAGTGGTTCCCCAAATTTCTCAAAATTTCACTTCCAAAAGAACCCTATACAAGGTCACAGTCTCAAGGAAAGAGGTGACCTGTCCTTCTGGCTCCTCAGCTGCAGGTGCAGGAGGACACTTGCATCTCACTGTTACTGACGGTGCTGCAATATGAGAGCGAGGGCTGGTAGAGGTGTGAAATCACAGGTTGTGCTGTGTCTCCTTTACATCCCTCCGAGTTCCTTCTGCCTGCTCCTGCTCCTCCCTGAAGCTGCTTGGCAGAGTTGCAGCACACTTGGGTGGACATTTATTCTCAGTTCTATCAGGAGGGCAGTTCAAGAGTAGGATGGGTAAGACCAGGCATTTACTCTCCAGTTGACCCAAGAGAGAGCTGCCCATACTATCAGCCTGCTTAAAGACTTCAGAAGCATGATCATTGTTTGTAGGGTGTATGGTAACGAGGAGGATTTCCATCTCTGTATGTGAAGCTGGACATCCTAGCCTCACGCAGCCCATGACAGCAGTAATTCATTCCCACCTGAGGTTGCTCCATCACCTCACACCTGTTCACTGATTCTCTTGCAGAAGGTATGGCAGAAGCTGTCAGCTCGAGCAGGGACTGCCTTCAAGCAGGAGAGTCCTGCACCAATGACCCCGTCTGCAGCTCCAAATTCAGGACCCTTCGGCAATGCATTGCAGGCAATGGAGCCAACAAGCTGGGCCCAGATGCCAAGAACCAGTGCCGGAGCACGGTGACAGCTCTGCTCTCCAGCCAGCTCTATGGCTGCAAGTGCAAACGAGGCATGAAAAAGGAGAAGAACTGCTTGAGCGTCTACTGGAGCATCCACCACACACTGATGGAAGGTCAGTCAATGGGGGGGGGCTTTTCAAGTAATAATGACCTTCTGCAGAGCTCCCCAGCGCCAAAATAGAGGGCAGAAAGGTCATTTCTGTCCGATCCTTTTCCATCTTAGGACATATTGATTAGGTAACAGCATTTTGGGAAAAGCAAGGAAACCAGTGGTGACTGGAAGAAGGCTGGCTTCCCAGTCTTGAACAGAGCTGTTTCTAGCCTCTCTCTCCTCGGTCAAGAGGCTGAGCTAGTGGTACTGCCTTATTGGAGAGAGGAAGAAGATAATTAAGGCAGAGCATGAGAGGTCAATTTTCCTTGGGGAAAGTAGGAGAGCAGCAACAAATGACATAAAATGTGTTTCATGAGTGTAAAAAAATGAGGTACTGACATACTTGTGCTATCACATCACCTTGCATGGCTAAGATACTCTTAGCAGTTGACCAGCAGGGTTTTGAACCCTCACTCCTTGGCTGAACTAAAGAGGAATTTGGATCAGGTTGTCTCACTTTCACACTACACGGGCCTTTACATAGAAGGCAAGAACTAGCCTTTCTATGACCTCCTTTGGGTCTAGAGAAAAAATCATCTAGAATTTCACTTTGGGAAGGACCAAGAGTTCTAGGGTGTTCATAGAACAGCTAATCCATGGGACCGTCTTGGACTATAGGGGCACATCTTTGCCTCCTTTCTAGATTTAGGGAGCAAGGGAGTCTAGGGCATGGCCACAGCACAGAGCTGCAGGAGGAGTATGATAGGTAAATATGGTGGGACTTAGTAAATTTATTCTCTTTCCAGCACAGAGATGTCCTTTATGACTGCAGACATTATAATAAGGTTGAAATCCTGAGGTTTTGCCTTTCATTTTTTTTGTCTGGCCTATTTTGTAATGTTCCCAGTATACCTTGAAATCTTTTGCTGAAGAAACACAGGATATGCAGAGTATGATTTTCATTTAAATGGATGTTAGCCAAGATCCTGAGAGCCAGAGTTTTTATAGAAACACTACATAAAGTCTAGGCATTGAAGAAAAAATATTGTGAACTTAGAAAAATTCACTCTCCTGGAGGATCTCAAGTGCCCCAGTGTCTTTGGGATACTGAAGATTTGAAGCTGGTGACATCAACCTGGAATTTAAATTGCTCCCAGAACCAGTACTTAGAAAGTTTGAATTTTGACATTTTTTAAGAGTTATCATAAAAATACAGCTCAGTGACCATAACTTTTCCTTGTCAAGCTGGTGAGTATTTTATGCACCATGAAAATTAAAGTAAGGAATGAAACAGAACCTTCCAACCATACGCTGTAAAACAGACTAATAAAATGCTGCCRACTGAAAGCTGAATGGAAAGGTTCAGGGTTGATAACACAGGTCAAAAGGCCAAGCAAAACAAAGAGGATGAGGACAATAATACACAGGCTTACCAGGATGGGAACTGCTAGATCAAGTTCCTGGAAAGCTTTCAAAACCAGGGCTTGCAGGGTGGTGAGTTCAGCGATATGAACTGACTGGCGAAATAAGAGGTCTCAGCACCACCCAGAATCCAACCCTTCCMCTAACTGCACACCAAATGAACTTATTTGCACTGATGCCTGGGGAAGAAGTGGCAACTTGGCTTCTCCATTCCTCTCAAGCATTTGAGTCACAGCCCTTTCCATGTTGACCTTTGTGACCTGAAGTTTTGGAGATGGCTCAGCTCTCCCATCCTCTCCTGCTTTTCTCCTAGAGCAGCTCCTGTCTCCTGATTGTGCTAAGCAATGCAGCTGGGGCTCTCTCCATCATTTCTGCAGCTMCCAAATGGCCTTTATTCCATCACATTTTTACATCAGAGGCTTTGCAGGTCTGTTCTGGAGTGGATACAGCTTCTATAAGAGAGGGGACATGGCTATGGTGGTACAAAGGCCACTGTCAGTCTGGAGCCACAGATGCCCTGAGGAAGCTTTTTTTTTAAAAAAAAAAAAAAACAAAAAAAAACTCTAGCTGCATCCCAGAGTCCTGAGAGCCATGTGTGTACAGTGCAGAACAGAGCGGTGAGTCTGGGCATGAAGAGGCACGGCTGTGCAGGACAGCAGTATTAGGAGGACTTGTGCTGCTCTAGGATCAATGGTGGAATAGCAGGAAGAAGATGGCCAGCGGGTCCTGGGAATGCGGCAGAAGCCAGGCACAGATCTCCAGATGTGGAGTGGSAGATGAGTGCTCGGCAGGTGGGACAGACAGTCATAGCAACTTGGGATCTCTGTCCTGGAGAAGACTGTAAGAGGGCTGCCAAGACCCCCCCCCCACACACACTTCTGTTTGGTGCGGTCCCTTGAGCCCTTACATTTTTGCAAGCACTAAGTTCATTTGCAATGCTGATTCACACTCCTAGACCTTTGATTTCCCTGTTTTAATTTCCTAGGGGAAATATATTTCATAATAGTCACATGTTCTGAAGTCCTTATACATGTTTAATTGACTGAGAAAGGAAGCCAATCCACGTGCTCCATGTAGGGCTTTGTCTTTCAGTCGTACTTACCCAGGAGGCTGTAAAAAGCTTCCTAGAAGCCCTCTTATAAAATCAATTGTGGAAATGCGTGCTCAGGGAATTTACAAAGCATACTATTTACTCTGATTCTCTTGAACGCGCCTGTGTTTAGCCACCTTCCCATTTGGAGACACAATAACATGATGACAACTCGATAACAATTCTCTGATAAGGTGCTGTATCATCAGGACATAAAACTGCTATGCTGGAACATACAAATGGGCCCCTCTCCAGTCAGTAACGATGCAAGATATTTCAATGAAGGTGTAAAGCTGCCTTGTAAGGCACCTGTGGTAATTGCATGGGGCTGTGTACCCTGGGAGCYGTTTCTTCCTGACCGCAGCTGGTGATCAGCATATGCCTGGAGCATGAGGTTTGATAGTCCTTTTATCCCAGCCAGTACATCTGCTGCCACTGTCCGTATCCATCTAAACGTCTAATAAAAAGAAATGATACTGAGCTATTTGCTTCAATAATATTCTGTGGTATCCATCAGGATGACGGGGCATTACAGACCATTGAGTGGATGAAAGGGAAGCACTGATTGAATAAAATTAGCTTCCCAGCAACTTAAGAATTAAAATGGGGAAGTTTCTGCCAGTGCTGTGGGTCATTAGCTCCGTGTCAAGTAAGAAAGGGCTGTTGGTAAGAAGTGAGGTGTTAATAAATATGAAGACTTGTGCGTGCACACACGGTCCCATGCACAGCCTTACCTGCTTCCTAGAAATGAGTRAGGACCACTGACCCACAGAGGGTCATCTAGAAAATAGCAAAAATGGTGATAGAAACCCCATGTATGCAGGGAGCTGATGGTTTTAATTCRGTCCATTAGCAAGAACCTGTGTTATAGTTTGGTGTCCTCAGCAGTAAACCTGCAGGAGGGGCCAAGGACTTGAGTTATCCAGGGTCACAACAGAGCAGTTCTCTGAGGGACTGCCCTACTCCAAGGCTGTGACATCTTTAAAAGCTATTTGGATCCTATTCCCRTCTCTACAGCTACACATCAGCTCCTGTGACTGAATATCCACTCACCTACGGCCTTTAGATTGGAGCAACTTCCTCTTGGCCCCACAAAGCAAACCTACCCTGGATCTGCTGAACTTTGTACATCTCAGGCATTCCTYGGGGCCTCRGTTGCCTTCTCAACAACTTGTCCTTTTTTTGCCTCAGGCATGAACGTGTTGGAGAGTTCTCCTTACGAGCCATTCATCAGAGGCTTTGATTACGTCCGGCTGGCATCCATCACRGCAGGTAGGTGGGTGGGAAGATGTTCTTTCACAAAATCATTTGAAGTGAGGTGCTTGCTGTGGGATAAAGATCTACAGACAAGGAATCTTTTGTGGTTTTGTGCTGCTCCTTAGTAAGTGTTGCATGGCTCAGGTCTTGCATTCATTTTTCCAAGGAGCTGTCTATGATTTCTGGGCTAAGTTGTTTGTAGAACATGACCTCAGTAGAAGTGCTTGTGATTTTTGTGCTTTGGCCCTTTCACTCTCATACTATAGAGGGTTGGGACTAAGGAAGAGACAAGAACCTGTGAGTTTAAAGCCATGTGAGGTGAGATTGAAGAAGTTCTACTGTCAGATGATCCATACTTTTTAGTACCTCTTCCTACATGAAAGATGGAAAGCCAACTCCCTCACCTTTTTATGAGGAGGAGAAAGAAAAACAGGGGARGAAAGAAAGATAGTTGAGCAGGGAAGCTAGACAGAAGGAAAAAAAAAATGAAGAGCCATTTGACTTGGAGTAGGAAGATAAGTAGGAGCTCCTTCAACTGGCAAATCAGAAATTTGTGTAARGGCTGGATATAACTGGTACCAAGAAGTCCCTAGTGGTTACCAGAAATGAAAAACCTGKTCTTGTTATTTCTGTCTTGTCCCTAAGGAAAAGCAAGGACTCATCTCTCCTTGGGGATCCTCTGCTTGGACMGTGGAATGCAGATTGATCTCTGCATCTTTAGATCACAGGTTGACTGAAGACTGTCCTATGGGTTCTCATCTTCTGTGTGTAAGGGATTATTGGGATGGGAGATGTGTCAGTCAGCCTCCACACATGCTTTGTCTCAAGTCTCTCAACAGCTGGAGGTCAGGTTTCCTCTTGTAGGAAACAAATACAACTGCACTTTTCCAGCAAACACAGCTCCTGGTCTGTGTGCTTCTGCATCTCCTGCTTGCCTTAACTCATGTRGGCCTCCCCAAGTAAAAGAGGCACCAAGGGGATGAACTCATTGTAAGGACAGAAGCAATGTATCTGATGTTTCCTGCTCTCTACCTGAGGTCAACAAGGTTTGGAGGCCTTTTCCTCAACATTTTCAGATTACCAGTAATGGTTAGTGGCTTCTGGAGCACGAGTGGAAGGCAGAATATTTYCTTTCACGCCCTACTTGGAATTCAAGGTCTCTTAAGTGAGCCCTTCTATTCCCAGATTATTTGCTTCAGTGTTGTCCCTAACGGCTTGATGTGTTGGAAAGGGCCTCTTCCAATGAGGTAAGAATCTCCATATCAGGTGAATCGCCTGCACAAGGCAGAAACATGCTAGGTAGGTTACGGTTAGGTATTAGAAGGTGCTTCCMCATCAGTCACAGAGCCAAACTCCGCAGACAAAAAGGTCAATAACCCGACCTACTGTTTGATCCTAATCACAGCATTAAGCMCCATGCCTGAGGGGACTCAGACCTGTGTTCTGCTCTGCATCATGCAATCCTCTTAATAAAGCAAGCAGAGCTGCTTGACACCTTTCAACCCCCTCATGGGCATGAACTCTGGGCTCAGCAGTTAAAAGGTCAGTGCGGTAGCTATTAAGCCATCAATCACTAGCATCACAGCTGCCAACATGACCGAAGTTCAGCTCTGCTTATGCACCACGGCTGTGGGGAAGCTTTAGCAGCAGTCCTTTTTGTTCCCGAATTTCCTGCTGGAAGCAGGTAATGTATTCTGCGCGTGCCTCTGATAAGCTCTCCCAATGCGTGGTGCAGTTGCTAACCTTCAGACATCCTCTGGTGGGATAAGAAGGAGAAGCTGTTATCAAGGGAATGAAGAGAAAGCAGCCAGAGCCTCCTTGTTCCTTCAGGGCAGCTGCAAGTTTCCCTCTGGGAAGGAAAGGAGGATGAGCAGTGGTCAACCCTGAGACAGTGCCAGATGACAGCCGAGCTCTGCACAGGCAGATGTGCCCAAACAGCAGTCCTGTTGCAGCTCTTCCCAAAATGACACCTGACTCGGGGTTGGTGCCTGGGGCTTGAGAGCATCCAAGCAAGCAAAGAGCAGCCCATCCCTGCAGCAGGCAGATGTCTTCAGTCAATGGCAAGGCACTTGCTRGGTGAAAATGTCCAGAAGCAAATTAACCCATCAGCCTTTGACAGCTTGACCAGGCGAGGGGAAGGGAGACAGGTTCTCCCTGACCTGACCTCACATCTTATTATTGTCTCCGCTTGACTGGTTTGAACGTGGAAAGTGAAGCATGCACAAAGCTGTTTGCTGGGTCATGGCCTTCTTTACCAGTTTCCCCCTTTTGCTGGAAGTCCTGCAGGGCTCTTCAGAGCAAGAAGAACTCCAGGGATGRGGGTACTTATGCATGGTTAACTCATTGCCACGTTTTTAATAGAGACTGAAACAGCCTGGGCAGCAAAGCAAACAGGCCCAAAGCAGCAGAGATGTATACCAAAAGATTTAACACCCATCTATGAACATCAAACCTTTTGGTTTTACCTTTTTTTTTTTCTATTTATACTTGTCAATGCCTTCTGTACCAGCTCACAACCTACTGCCTTGTGTCTGTGCAGTGCCCAGAACTGTGGGTTCAAGGTTGCTGCAGGATTCTCTTTCAAATCTAAAAATAATTCTTAGGAATGTGTTGAAATATAAGGCATTCCCATGACCCCATGCCAAATCAGAGCTACATATATTTTAAACCTGATTTTACATAAATAATATATGGTCCCCATTAAAAATGTACAAATGGAATTATATTCCTCCACCTTAATTGTAGTAGTGATTTAAAAAGTACATCCTTCGTTGTTGCGTGGGAAGAGGAGAAAAGCTAGCATGTTCACTCTGATTCATTAGCTGAATGGGTAATGAAATCATTCCAAGTAACTGTTTCCTACACATTCACTGACAGCTCCCCAGTGTAAACTGATGCTCTAACAATATTAATCTCCGGGCGTTTTTAAAGGGAAATATCTACATGGTAGGAAGGCACAGAGCAAAGATTTCCCCCGTCATAAAATAACTGCATTACTTGGAATTCCACTTCCCATGCGCAGTGAACAGTCTAGACGAGAGGAAGGGGAACGTAAACAGCTAGCAAAGGGAGCATCTGATAGCACCAATGAAAATGAAAGAATGCAGCCCGTTTTGAAGTGCTCAGGAGACTGTCAATGTTTTAACACTTGTCAGCGATGATTGGCTGGTTTTAACTCCTGGCCAAAGATAGGRCTTGACTCTGCATCTGAAATTTATCATTTGGAGGATTGTTTCCTCTGTGAAAAATTCTCCTCTGCTGGGTAGAAAGTCCTTGTAACGTGCTTCAGGTCATGGGCTTAATTCAGAGAGATGAAGAATGCCTTCGAATTCATTTTCTCTCTAGTGCTCAAAGGACCCTCGTCTTATCTCTTCTATCAGAAAGAGAGCCTAACGTCTTGACCGACTCCTGCCAGAACTTCTGTAACATTTTCCCCTGTATAAAAGAGCCCTGTCTATCTTCGAAGTAGCCCTGAAATCAGTGTTGTACAGATAGTCTTTCCCTCTCCCCTATTCCCCAAATTTGCAGGGAATGTTGTTGGCAAGTAACCTCCCAGGACCTCTCTTTACCTACTGAAGAAGGAGAGTTTCTCACCAGCTGCCACATTTTTCCTTTCTTTTTCTCATTGTAACCCTTGCTGCAGGTTTTCATCCACTTTCTCTGCGTACCCGCATCACCCCCACTGCTCTCCCAGGCAGACTGCTAATCTTGGGCTCGGACTTGTCATTCTCCTCTTGCTTAAGAGGGTGGAAACTCAGAGGAATTTCACCAAAGCCAGTGAAGGGATGACCTTGCAAAGGGTGTAGGGAGAGGCCCGCTGACTCTGCACCTGCAGGCAGGCAGCGCCAAGGTCCCAGAGGCGTCAGGTTCGATCACAGCTTCTCTCCCACTGACTGCTTGAAGGCAATGCCAGAATGTGTGCTCTGAGGCATGTGGGTAAATGCAAAAAAATGCCAAAACCACATCTGCCCTTCCAGAGAGGCCTGAGGAAACTCACTGGGCAGCAAGAGCCACGTAAGAGAGACTGCAGTACAAGCATTGGCACAGAGGACCCATGTACCAGGATACCTGTCTTTGCCACTGACTCAGTGTTTGATCTTGGGCAACTGATTTCTCCTTCAGAAAAAGAGGATTGATTAAAAAAGATCCAGTCATGCTGCTGGACCCAGTCTCAGCATGAGCAGACAAGCTTTCCGCAGTCTTCCGCAGGCCCTGTGGTGGTTAAATCATGTTGATAAAGGGCTATGAGATGTCCAGAGTAGAGAAAAATGTCATGTTATTACACACAGGAGCTTGGTGGAGCAGGCTCTGAGGTGTGAGGTTTGTTGTGTGTCCGCAGCACCGTTTGGGAAAGGTGAGTAGCGAAGGTAGACTTGGCTCTGCCAGGACACGGAGAGTGAATGTGGCCTTTGCCCTCCCCCAGCCTCTCCAAGGGGATCGTGGTCTCACCAGGGTGGCCATAAATGGGAGCAGAATGGGGATGAAAGTCTTGTGGGGTGGTACTGTCAGGAGGAAAGTGAGCACTAAGCCCCATGGGTGTCTCCTGTCCGTTCTGCAGGGTCTGAGAACGAGGTGACCCAGGTGAACCGGTGCCTGGACGCTGCCAAAGCCTGCAATGTGGACGAGATGTGCCAGCGGCTGCGGACAGAGTACGTCTCCTTCTGCATCCGGCGCCTGGCCCGGGCTGACACCTGCAACCGCTCCAAGTGCCACAAGGCCCTGCGCAAGTTCTTCGACCGTGTGCCACCCGAGTACACCCACGAGCTGCTCTTCTGCCCCTGCGATGATACAGCCTGTGCCGAGCGTCGGCGGCAAACCATCGTTCCTGCGTGCTCCTATGAGTCCAAGGAGAAACCCAACTGCTTGGCACCTCTGGACTCCTGCCGGGAAAACTACGTCTGCAGGTAACGTACGTGCACTGAGGTTGCAGATACAGGGTGCACTGGGRCAGATGTCCCTTGGCCAAGGTTGTGGCTCAGGGGCCAGCGACAGCCTGGTGCCTGAGCTGTGACCAGGCAATGCACAGTGGGTGCMTCCACCCTAAGGATCCTGACTGTGAAAGTTCCCGACTTTCACAGTTGGGAAATTTAGAGAAATTTGTGCTGGAGCTTGAAAAGGCCCATTTTGGTGTGTTTTGGATTGGGTCCTAAAGAAAAATCCACTATGAAAATAGAAGGTGCAAGCTAAGCCGAGATGGCAGGTGGGATGCTTGCTTCCACTTTCACTGATCTATCTGTCTCCCCCAGCCTAGGGCAACCTGCAGGAGCACCCAGGCCATCCTAAGTCACAAATCCTTTTAGGCACCTAAAAAAAACATGGCTTTCTTGAATTTGATTAGACAAAATTAGTCATACGCATAAAATGTAGCCTTCTGCTGCATAAATTCTTGCAAGGTTCTTGTTGGGTCTTATATGGTTACATGGGATCACCTGCTTACCGTAGCTCTTAGGGATGCCTTTGACTTTATGACATTTTAACTAGAACCGGTGAGACACAGTTCAGTCCTATGCATGAAAAGAAAGATAATTGACACCCCCTCCTCTGTGCCAACATCAGTGCACGGCCCGTGAGCCCCAGTCGGCACTCGTCTACAAGGCTGTGCYGCTTAGTGCAACAGGTATCTCAGAGTCAAGCGGTCTCAATCCAGGTCTACCACATAATTCGTGGCTGGGGTGGTTTGCTCCTCTGTTTTTCTATTTAAGGTCTGTGCATGCAAATGTGCACAAACCTATCCTAATGTGCGCACACATATGCTTACCCTCTTAAGTGTTTTTACTCTGCCATGTTATTTTCACTACTCTAGTTCTCACAAAGCCTTTGGTATTCCAGAGGGTCAGTCAACCTAYAGCTTTTTGAGGTGGAGCCCATCTGGCCATAAGAGGCATAAAATCATAAGAGCAGTCATATTGCACCAAACCAGCATCATTCCCATCCCAGTGTCCTGTGTGCAGCTGTGGCCAAGAGCAGACACCTGGGGAAGAACACAAGAACAAGGCTTGTGTAGGATGCTTCTCTTAGTAATTCCCCAATCTTTAATTATTTTGGACTTTGAGACTTCCTGAGCTGTACTTCCAACAGCTACCTCCCACTAGGACATCATCTTTAAAGTACAACAGTAAAAAACACTTCTTTTCACAAGGGACAGTGAGGGCAGCAGCATGTAGCACATCTTCTTGGAARGGTGGACTGACATTAATGTCCTCTTGTTTCTTCTGAGAAGTACCCTAGAAATGCTGACGATCAAGAATAGTGAGCCATGGAGCTAAAGCTGACTCAGAAAGATGCAAATCCGCTCCCAGAGCCACGCCAGCTCTTGCTCAAAACTTTCCCCCAGCTATCCAGGGAATCTGAAATGCACCAGTACTACCCTCTCCCCAACAAGACAAGAAGGTCAGGTGGGAAATAAGAGGTTCAAAGGGAGAGCATTGCTTCTTGGGAGGCTGGAAGTCATTCCTGCAAGCAGCACAGCTGCTAATTATCTAGTTCCTTGAATGCATAATAAAATACCCTCCAGAGACATGGCCAGAGCAAGAGGTTGACGTGTGACCCGGTCAAAGCCAGCAGTGCAGAAACTGCAAGGAGAGCCAGGAACAAATCGTGGCACTTTGAAGACATAGTTAGAATAAAATACTATAGTGCTAACTGTGCCTGTGCTATTAAGACTTCACTCAGCTTCTTCACAGTTGTAACCCCTTGAGTTCCCCAGCCTTGAGGTGTGGGCTCTACTAATGTGAATAGTGTAAAATCTGCAATTAATACCTCCATCCCCAAAGTAATGCAGCAAAAATTTGGGCAAGAGTTTACCTGGCAATGGCACAGAGGGAGGATGAGGGGGTTGATGTGGGGCAGAACTGGGAGTGAAACAGCAAAAAAGAAAAGGAGAAGGCTGAGGATGGGGAGGARAGTGGGCTGGCTAGCTGAAGTACTAAGACTGGCAAGGAGCACTACCAAGATGTCTGGACAACAGAGTCTGTCTGGGAGGAGCAATGTGCTCAGTTTCCTGGGRCTGAACAGACAGAACAAACACTAGAGGTATTCTTTCAGACACTGCTGGTCAAGTCATCTRAAGGGCCCTCGTTTTAGGTGTCAGCAGTGCTAAGGCTCACTTGAGCTTCCTAAACAGCTCAAATGCCATGGAGACGCCTTAGGTTGCCTTACCTGGCCCTCAGCTGCCTGTCTAGATGGACCTAGGTCTCCARTAGGTCCCATGTCCTACCTGAAAGCCCCACATGAGTTTCTCAGATACCCTACAATGTCCAAATGCCACTAGATGATCATTATGTGCTGACAATGGACCAACTCCTAAAGAATGGCCAGCAGCCAGCTATTTCACAGACCTTATCCAGCCGAGGCAGCTGACATGCCTGACTGAGGTGCCTAACACCCTGCATGGACTAGACAGTCCCGCCAAGCCCAGCATGTGTTAACCAAAGCTGCTTTGTACTGAGTGGTTTGTTGCTTTGACCCAGACAACAGGAAACGAGGCACAACCATCCGTGGGCAGAGCTCTACTTCAAGCAGCCCTTGCTCCATAGGYTCCAGAGTCCCATCCTCTTCAGACTAAGAGCCTGCAGCGGAGGACGTGACAGTGGCTCTTTACCTGAGGATGGTTACTGCATTTTGTACTTGGGCCTTCAGACATTCCCCTTCATCTAAAGACAACCTCAGCTATTTTGAGAGCACAGTCTTTCAAGAGAGAACAACTGGACTGAATTGATGCTCTTTTTCAGTAAACTGGATTGACATTCTTTCTCAGCCCTAAAGTAAAGGCTTTAGTCTCTAGGGGAAATTATGCCTCAACAGTCAGATAATGGTAACAAATCTTTCACTGTCTGCAACAGCTCTTTCCTTGAAAATCAGCTTCACACATCAAAAACAATGAATATTTCTGCTAAAACTGGACTTTTCTTGCAGGTCAAGAGAAAGCCTGTAAAACAGTATCTATAGTAACTCCCAGTGTCTCCTCTCAGAGTGATAAAATGCACTTCTGGGTTTTTTTGGGGGGCAGGAGAATAAAAAATGTCATATCTGTTCAAACTGATTTAGCAATACCTTTACAGAGTAGCAAAGGACTTTAGGAACATGTCCCCTTCTGTGCAAAATGTAGCAGTTGCCACCAGTGGCTCTGTGCTAATATTTCCCTTTTCACTGACTCTCTCCTTCAGGTCGCGCTACGCAGAATTCCAGTTTAATTGCCAGCCATCCCTGCAGGCTGCAACTGGYTGCAGGAGGGACAGCTATGCTGCCTGTCTGCTGGCATACACAGGGATCATAGGTRAGAGTCTGTGTCTTCAGCAGGTCTTTATCCCAGCCCCCTGGATGGGAAATACCTCCTCTTACTCTGGCTTATTACAATCTAGGAGGACAGCTGAGATTGAGATCTCAGAGAGATGCTGGTCTTTATGCAGTGATTAAAGAAGGAGCTTAAGCCACTAGCATGGACTAACTTTAGAATAGCTGCAGCTGAGTGAAATAAACCATGTAACATGGGCTGYTGAAAGACTCCAGCTTCTCTGTGAGATACAGATAGGGGCTCAGGTAGCTGGATTGTCCCAGGAAATCTACTCTGCTGGTCGTTCTCTGATCCCACCGCTGGTGATGCCACTGGAAACCACTGTCCCCTGCCATCTTGATGGCTTCAAAGGATGACAGATTGGGTTTTTGGATGCTGCAGAGACCCAGCTGGCAGCTGTTAGCATGAGCACAGCCAGAGTCCAAAGAGAAAGGCCAGTGGCCTTTGGATTTGGGCCATCCCAAGGTATGGGTTAGATTGATAGCTCTTTGAATTTGGTTTCACTCTAGTTTAATTCTTCCTTAGTTGTCTTTGACCATTCTGGAGATTTAGTTTGGCTTTCTCCATTGCAATGTGAAAATTTCCGCAAATGCTCATATATACACTATTAAGGAACCTGAGTTCCCAAGAGCTATCCATTCCTCAAACTGACAATAAAAAAATTAATATACTGCAGGCTTTGTCAGTGGTGCAGTGAACAAAAGAGATGCAACTGCCCYTCTTTTCCTCTGTGGGAACAAAACAGATCTGTGACACCTGCACTTGAAGGATCTTGTGCTACTGTCATGGAGGGGCTCAGCTAAGGTTATGGACAGGGCAACCCAAGAAAGAGGCAARGAGGGAAGTCATTATTGGTTCTTGAAGGAAGAACTACCAGCCTGTGGTAACACTTCTCCATCCTCTTTGCAGGCAGCCCCATCACACCCAACTACATTGACAACTCGACTTCGAGCATAGCTCCCTGGTGCACATGCAATGCCAGTGGTAACCGGCAAGAAGAGTGTGAGAGCTTTCTGCATCTCTTCACTGACAACGTCTGTCTCCGTGAGTACTTGTCCAGCACATTGCTGCTCTGGCAGCATGTCCCACAAGCTGATGGAGCTGCTGGGCTCCCTGTAAGGGAAAGTGAGAGTACAAAGATAGCCACAGCACAACCACTACCCTGGTCCTCAATACTGTGCAGGCATCCAGCTACCATGCTTTCAGTGAAGGTTGATGTTGTCATTCTAGTGGCACTTTCCATGGTACGGGCTGAAATGACTCAGAGTGAAACCTGTGTCCCTGTGGCAGCTAGCTTCATAGGAAGGGTGTTAACCTTGCTGTCACTGGTGGGTGTCAGGTCACCTTGCCTTACATCAGCCCAGCAGATACACACTGCTGTCTCTCTCTCTGCTTTGAAGAAAGTGATGTTTACAGTGCTAAGCAGGTGTCATAAGAAGAGGTCCCCACACCTGGAAAAAGCCAAGGGAAGGAGGATAACAGCAGCTCCAGCCTCCAGAGGGACATCTGAGGCTCTCAACACTTCCCCCTGGCTKGGAGTTCATTGCTGTATATGAGTTCGTTGCTATCCATGGGTGACACTGTATTGGCCAGCCAGGGAGGAGGCTGGAGAAGGGATGTGTATGCTTTGCCTCAGAAACACTGCCTTGATGATGCTTCTCTTTTTATTTGTCACGCAAAGAAAATGCCATCCTGGCCTTTGGCAATGGAACCTACCTGAATGCAGCTGCGGCCCCATCCATTCCCCCRACTACGCAGATGTATAAGCAGGAGCGAAATGCCAACAGAGCTGTAGCAACCCTCAGAGAGAACATCTTTGAACAACTCCAGCCCACCAAGGTAGGAGAGGGCTGACCCAGCCCTAAGAGATGCTTTACCATGCACATACCTCTTCGACGCCTTCCAGCCCTCCACACCTCAGCTCCTTCCCTCTTCCACTCTGTCTCATTTCAGCCCTGTGCACATATCCAACCCCTTGTCCATCTCCTAGGCTCCCTGACTCATGCTTTTACTTATGTCTTGGTGTTACTTTACYGTACTTCTAACCATAGTAGGGTTCTAACCATGCTATCCTCTGCCTTGACCCCTCTCTCCCATGTTCTCTTGCCCATCTCTTTCATTTCATGGGTGCTATGGAGAGATGTGGTGCTTTTCAGAAGCATCTGGAACATCCCTGAACTCTTCAGGGGTATGTGCAGAATGGGAGTCAGGAGACTTGGGTTCTGCTCCTGCCCTCTTGCAGGATTTCATTTCGGCTCCCCAGCACTCAATTTCCTCCCTGTCAGATGAGGATCCTGGAGCTCRTATTTTGAGGCTTATCTGACCAAAGTTAGCTAGACATTGGAAAACTGCAGTGGAAAGGTTCTAGTCACCAGTAAATTGTTAGTATTAAAGTAATATTAAATTAAGATTTTTATAAAATAAATAACAGTGAGGTTAATTTATTGATGATGACAGTAATGTGCATTAAATATTTTATTATTAAATAAGAAGAATGACCTTGATTTGCTGCCCACTAGAGTAATCTTCAAACTGAATTATTTTACTATTGAATAATTAACGATGACCCTAATTTGTGGAATGTACAGGTAACAGAAGCTGTCAGTTAACTAGACTCCCATGACTGAATATGAGCTTTGTGCTTGGCTAGTTGACACCTTCAAGAAGSTTCTGTATCCAGATTTTTAAAACTCTTTCCCCGTTTCTTCTGCTGAGAAAACACGCAATTCACTTCACTATGCTCTATTTTCACAGAGAGGTTACTAGGTCTTGCAGGTGGCCAGGAGGAGCAGAAATATGACCTCAGCTTCACTCACTACTTTTCAGGATGTTGGCAGTCAGGCACAGCACAGAGAAGCATTTCTCRGGCCATAAACTCATTTGCACCCAGGAGATGAGAATCCATGGGGTGGATGTTCCCTGTGCAGCGTGTGCATGGGGGGTGACACCTAGGGCAAGAGGAGACCCATGTGGCCAGAAACGCACATGAGAGACTGGGTCAGTGGGCTAGTTCTGGGGTACAGCTGTTCTTCAGCTACATACGTGCTTGTGGGAGAATGATCTTAGGGCAACCCAAGTGGTGGCCCAAGGCCCAGACCTCACACTATGAGTTTTTGTCCAGGCCATCACCTGGAAGCGACGGAGAGGCTATGAACCTCCCTCATCATTTACAGTCCAACCCAAGCATGCTGACTGCTGCTGCAACTGGCAAGTGGGAAGCAGGAAAAAACAACTACAGTCACCAATGGTCCTGTCACATCCCCAACCCTTGCATATCCCTCTGTGTTGAACTGCRAGAGCTGTGGGATTGTGGGACCTGTTGACATTGAAAGGGAAATAGGGGAGTCAGGCCCTGACTTCAGAGTCAAGTCCAAACCCAGGCCTGGTTTGATGTTCCTTGAGGTTGGGTACCGCTGGACSAGAGGAGGAAAGCTATGATGTACCAATCTGGCCATCTGCTTACCATCTTCATAGCAATGCAGAGCCTTGGTGCTAAATCATCTCAGAGATAAGCTACTGCAAACACAGAGCTCTAGTAAAGCAAATTTTTGGCCATAGATGTCAAAACACTGTGACAAGAGAAGGGTGTGGTTTTACTCAAGAGTGGAATAGGAGTCAGTTGCTTAAATACATATGTCCTGTGTTTTGGAATAACCCACTTGGCTCCTGGCCTCTGCTGCAGAAGCATACGGGGGCTTGCTGAAGAAGACACCTGCATGGCTATCCTACATGCCATCCTTACCACCAGATGTGTAACCTCATTTCCCTGATGGAGGACTAAGTCACARGGCAGTGGCCAAGCTGGTGGCAGCTCTTCTGCCTTTTGTACCCCTTGCCAGTGCTTCTCCCGTGCAGTGACCCTGACATAAATCACGGCACACTGCCTTCCCTGCTGTCTTCAACAGAGCTGAGCYGGCCTCAAAATCAAAGCCAGGGCTTTGAGACCGGCTGCTCTGTCTCTCTCCTGCACCCACATACAAATAGGAAGGYTGCACAGTCAAACACTGCAGCCCTAAAGCACTAACACATGAATTAATTGTCCTTATTCTTACATTGCTCAGCAGGACTGAGGTAGGGAAGGAACGTRCCACTCACCCCCATGCTGCCTCCTTCTCTTGCAGGTGGCCGGGGAGGAGAGACTCCTCAGGGGCTCCACTCGTCTGTCCTCAGAAACCKCCAGCTCAGCAGCTCCCTCTCGCCTGGCAGGCTCTCAGCTGCAGATATGGCTTTTCCCAGCTCTCGCCGTGCTGAGCTTGTTTTTGATGTGAAGCAGGGTGGGCACACGCCAGGCAGTGACTCTCTTTGTGTCGGTTCCTTTAAAAAACAACCAGACAAGCTACTTTTCTGGGGGGGAGGGAGAAGGGGTGGGATGGGAAGGAGAGGTGAGTGTGTAGGCATTCCTTCCTCCACCTCATCTGTCTACCAATTTATTTGATTTTATGAAATCAGCATCACTGAAACCAGCTCATTCTTGGTCCTGACCTCATTTCCACTCCACAGCTTGGTTGTTGTCTCTCCAGCTCTCTGCAGATGGGTTCAGAGCCACTGACAATTCCCTTGAAAAAGCTCAAAGTGAGAGTCAAGCCAAGAGATGAGACCTGCAAAGGAAATGCTTTTGCCTGCCCTCAGACAAGAGAGGAATGACTTTTGATGGATGAGCTGCCAGGAAGTTTCCTGAAGCCCTGACTCCCACTGCGGGTCTCTTGACAGGACACACCAAGAGATATGTAGTTCAGATTGTCTCCAGGGTTGCCCAGGACCCAAAGAGCGGTCCATCTAGTTCAGATTGAAGAAAMCAGATCCCCTGGTGAAAAGATAGTTGATTTGGTTCATCAAAGAGGATACTGATGCACCTCCAGGGTRGAGTAAGTGGCCGTGCTATGCCCGACTCGTTTACTGGGTTCATCCATACGTTTAAAACACCGCCCGTGTGGAACCAGAGTGCATCKCCAAGCTGTGACATACCCCTTGGGCCTCCTTTTAGGGAAACGTGTATCATATATTGACGATGTTCAGGAAGAAACACGAAACGTGTGTTGCGTTTCATTTGTGACTTTTTTTCATGTTCCAACCCTAACTTCTCTTTTTACTGGTGATGTAAATTGTAGGTGTTTTGTTTCGTTTCGTTTCGTTTCGTTTCGTTTCTTTTCTTTTTCTTTTCTTTTCTGTTCCTTTCCTTTCCTTTCCTTTCCGGTCACATCTGAATGGCCAGAGGCTAATACCGTTCCACTCCAAGCTAACCTTCCTCAGTGCAGGATAAATGTGCAAGCCCATGGGCAGGACTTGATGCAAGCGCAATGTAATCTATTCTCAAGTGCTGCCTGCGCATCTGCCAGTCTTGCAGAGAGACAAAGGATGTTGAGACGCGGGGATTTCATTAGTTACACAGTGAAGAGACAAGCTAGAAAAAGGTTGCTACATATCACCCTAGGGACATAAAAATTGAGCCAATTTTTCAAAAGGCCAAAGCACCACACGTCGTGGATAAGGAATGGGTTGTTACAGCTCCCCTTGCTAAAGACTAGCAAAAGCGATTGCTTGTGTTCATGTTAGTGCTTTAAAGCAGTTACCTCTTACTAAATGCTGATTTCTCAGCAAGAGGTGGTTTAAGCAAATGCTGGTTAACAACTCACAAATCTGGACTGCGACTATAGCCTGGCTGAAGGCTAAAAAAATGTCTCTGTGATCACAGAGGACATAGGAAGGTTAAGGACTCAAATACCTTGAGATATTTGAGCATACAGGGGTCTTCCCTCAAGAAGCTGAGCTGAGGTGTCACTGCACCTTGTCGGGGAGACGAACTTGTTAGATCAAGCCAAGAAGGAAGATGATGATGAAGCATGGGAAGGTTTCCCTGGGTAGATGCTTAATCAGGCTGACTGGCCACAGGAGGCACAGGAATAGGTCCTAAGTGTCCATGAGTGTTTGGGTCTGGGATTTACAACAGCCCRTTTATTCCTTGGTTTGTGCTCCTCTAAGAACAACTTAATTTCTTGGCTTTTGGATGTTTAGAAAGGCTTAGCAGAAGCTGATGTGGCAAAGGGAATGAGAGTTTCCAAAGTCCACCACTCTTTCTTCCTTTTCCCCACAGAACATGCTCTGCTGCTTTAATGCTTTGATTTTACTGAGAAATTCTTGGGGGTTTGGTCCAATGTAAAACCATCTGTGTTTCCAAATGAACATATGTGGGTGTGTGAGACATGCTTAGAGACCGTCSTGGCTACTTCTGCCTGAAGTTCTGTTCCTGCGAGAGCCTCAGGGCTGTCCTACCTCAGGGTTGTGCAAGGGATCCTAGAACATCCTGAGAACCATGTTGTGCTTGCAGAAGTATGAGGTCACACCTTGAATTGAAAGGTGCACATGGAATTTTCAGTTCAAAGAGCATCGTAAAACGCAGCCGGGGAAGCAGCTCTACAAGGAAGGAAGTCTCCGACCTCCCTTCAGAGTGCCAGAGACGTGCACTGAGTTGGTATGGACATTGCCCTTTTATATAGGGCATTGGTGTGCCCCTGGTTTTCAGAAGATCATGAGACATCTGTGCACAGAGCAACAGGACTATCAGTTGCACCTCTGCAAAACCTGTGTCTTCTAAGYCACATATAAGAAAGTGATTAAACCCTATCAACCCTTCAAAGGCAAGGAACTACCTCAGCATCATGAGGTCATGCTGTGAATTGCCTTCTCCTGTTGCTTTCCTTTAAAGTTCTGCCCTGCTATTCTACACATCTCACTCCAGCAAGCTGGGTCTCCATCACCTTTAGTTTTCTTGCACAGGCTGTTTTGATGTAGGACTTGCATGTAAGCAGTAGCTGCTCTCCAGGAGTACCCACTCCTGTAGTCTGTCACAACTCCACTCTGTGTCCCTTATAACTTACTGGTGGTGTTGTTAAAATGCCACTTTGCTGTTTCCTTCTCTGATTGACAGAGCCAGAAGCAGCAGATTTTTTTTTCTTGTTGTCCAGGATAATCAGCAAACTCACTTCAGCTCTCCTCTAAGACTGGCATGCTGTGAAAAATAAATGTGAGGATTCCTAGGTGTAGACYACGGAGGATGGAGGAGACCTCCGGAGGTTATCATCTACTCCATTACCCTTTCCCACAGCAGGGTCTGAGGTCTATTAATATTTTCTGGCAATTGTATCTCTAACCTGGTTTAACRATTCTAACCCGCAGAGATGTCACCATCTCCCCAGGATTTATATTTCACTTCAGAGATTCCTTAGGATGTTAGAATCATCTGTGAGTATCACAGGCCAAAGAGACCTCAATTCCCATTGCTGTCTCTCCTCAAGATTTCCCTTGGGTGAGGATGGCAGACCAACAGCTAAGAGCTCTCCAAGGCTGTGGAAAGTGGCTGCCAACTACCACGGATCGTATTGCAGAGGCTTTGCATGAGAAGGTCAAAACCAGCCTTCACTCATTTTCAGACAAATCACAGACCATTTTCCAGCTCAGTCCTCCTTGGCCGTGTTYAAGACTGATGTCAGGATGCCATCGAAGTCATCTCTCCTCAAATCTTCATGAGTGATAGACTCCAGACATTATCAAATCCCCTCAAAAWGGGGAAACCTTCAGAGGGTGTTAAGCAGCAATACTGGGAATGACAGTCGCTTGAGCCCTGTGGAAATAAGCAACAGGTTGGTACCAGCGACAGCGATGATCTGTTGGGATCCCTGTAAAAATCACGCAGTGAGTGTGAACAGGTCTCTGCCGTAGGGGTTTCTTCAACATGCTCTTGTTTGTGGGACCTCAAAAGCACCTCCACAAATGCAGTTGAAAGACTGAAAAATCTTTCTGAAAATACTGATCTGAAAATACTTTGCTTTTCCTCAACCTTTGTCCTGAGGTTGGAAACGGCATCCTTCAAGCAACGGTCTGGGCCAGCTYTTGCTCACACAATTGTGCCCCTGTAAATGAAGGGCGCGAGGCAGAGTGCAATGAGCCTGTCGTGTCGTCCCAGCAGGAGAGAGGCGAGGGGTTTGGAATTGGGCACTAACATTGCATCTGATGAAGAGAAAAAAAAAAAGTAAAAACTGCATGAGTTTCTATTGGCCATTTCACCCTTTTTGTCAATATTCAACGTCAGTACTCCCTCGAAAGCCCATTCACAAATCGGATTTTGCAAAAAAGAATGTTTTCTGAGTAGTACATTCGCATGCGTGCGCACACATACACATGCACACAGACCATTTCCTTTCCCTCATGAAAAATCAGTATTGTTTTGATGAACCTCATCTCTGTTGAACTCTGTAATGTGAAGGATCTTCATTTTCATCCTCTTGACTAACCACCAAGCTCATAGGAGCTACTTGTAAAGCAAAAGGACTGAGTGAGCCAAGAGAAAGGGAGACAACATTTTAAAAATTATTCCCTACCTAGGGACTTTCATAAGCACAAAGAAGAGTCATTGAAAAAAGAAACCAACAGAAGTAACCAGCCAAATTTTCTGTAGCCGACAGACTCTACCTTTTGGTTGCTCAGCASCTGTTCCCAGCGGTTTGGCAGTTCCTCACACCCTGAAAGCCTGCGAAACGGTGCGCGCACACGCTCGTCAAAGCGAGACAGCGGGCGGGGAGGGCGACTCGACAGCGGGGAGCCGGCGGCGGAGCAATAACCCCGCGGTGGCAGGGTGATGCTCGAGGCTGCGTGTGYGTGCATGCAGGGGAGAGGGGGATGTACGGCTGCTGCCTGCCTGTGCTGCTGGGGTGTAATCTGTGCTTATCTCTTCTGTAAGCGTCAGTATTCAAACATATCCATGAATAAAGCACACATGCATTTTCCCGACGCCCTGCTCCCTTCTGCGTGGCTGGGCTGTCCRTGCTGATGGCCCCACGGTGGACGTCCTCCATGCGTGCTGGTTCTATGCTGTTAGGGCAGCTATGGGAAACTGGGAAAGGGGGGAAATCTGGAGGTGGGTGGCCAAGCAGCAGGGCTCAGAGTGCACTGCCAAGACCCAGACCGAAGCGCTTTACACAAATCCTGGTGATAGGGTTGGCGATGAGCCTCGTGGTGCCTGGCTAAAGAGCACCACTACGTCCCAAGCAGCAGCCTTCAGCATGAGCCAACAGACGTGCTGCAAAACATGACCCTTGAGAGGTGTCAGACCTGAAAAAAGAAAAAAACAAAGATGCATAAAATTTATGTTAAATAAAACTAAAGCTCATGCCTAAACACAGGGTTCTAGGTTAAGGATATGAAACTGTGGTGGAGGAGAGAGACGGGGCACCCGTGGGAATTGTCCGTGGGGAGCAGAGGGCTCCTTCCTACRTGGCAGCCGGCTGTTGAACAGAGCAGACACCAAGGCAGGGGGAGATGTTCATCCTCGCTAGCTGCTGAGCAGCAACGGGAACTTGGGCAGATGGTGGGGGAAGGACAGGGGAACCCACGGTCAGTTTGTAAGCTGGTGCCCATGTTTGAATAATGATGCATGACCTTTCCGGGAAATGAGGTGGTTTATCTGGTGATTTATAAATGAGAAGCCTGGCTGGGTGCAAACCTGGGCACATTAATTAATGGAGGAGGTGTATGAATTACTCAGCCTGTTCCTGGTGCCTACGCATGGCAGGAGTACATCTCCCCACATCACTCTGGCAAGCCACAAGTTCACAGGACAAATAACCTGCACGCCGAGGCACTTGGTGACTTTTCCACGCAACCACAAACAAAGCAAAACTGGGTCTTTCAACACTCAGACRCACACACGTGTACGATGCAACCTACAAACACTTACAGCTGCAAAGACTGAGCTGAGAGAGGRAGCGAAATGTGCAATCAAAGTAGATGCTACTTTAATCTGTACAAAAATTTTCAGCAGGGAAAGAGAGATTTATAATGACAGCCAAGTKTAAACGCATCTTTCCCCCTGTTGTTGTTGCTTTATTCTAAATGGTAAACAGGGTCCTGCTCACAGCGTGGACATGTACTGAATTAAAGACTCCTTGTGGGTTACATCATGGGAGAGCTGCGGCATTTACCTTCATCTCACCTTACTSCAGTACAAAACAAAACTAAACTAAGTGGCAAGAAAACCTCCCTCACTGGATGTAAGCAGCAAATCCCCTGGCACTGCCCATGGGGTGCTGCACGGGAGCGGGGAGGAATGCCACTGTCCTGTCGCAGCTCTGCTGCCAYTGGCCCCTGTCACCTCCAGCAAGAACTAGTGAGAACATGTCTGTCAGGAGGAGCTGAGCCTCTGCCTCTMGGGAAAGCGAATCTGAATTGTGCTTGACTATCCATAGGTCTGGCACCAGATGATTTATGGCTAGAAATCAGGGACAAACAGTTAAATACAAGGATCAACTTGCCAAGGTCRTAATGACTCTTTTCCTGGGCAATGTGCTTTAGGTGACTCTGCYTGAGCAGAGGGCTTGGACTAGATGATCTCCAGAGGTTCCTTCCAACYTCAACTATTCTGTGATTTGGTGACCTTGTCTATCCAGGTTGGACGCACTTCTGTGATATGGACTTCTTCAACCATTGCTCTGGGTGTACAAGAGGTAAGTTTGGGAGAGTTCCTGGCTTGTTGCTACAGAGCAAAACAGACTAGATTATCCCGACCGTCCCAGCAGGGCCAGAAAGCACAGGTGAGCAACAGCTGGACGTCAGTGGAGACCCCACAGAGAAGAGCCTGCTAGACTCCGAGTTGCATGACTCTRTCCTTGCTCTTTCAGGCTACGCTGTAGGGCAGTGTGTCCTCATGTGGTCATCACAGGGTGAAGCACAGGACTGGTTAGACCACCTCTGCTTTAAGGAGTTTCAAATATGCCCTGTAAATCATTCTGAATTTTGGCAGACGATGGCTTTTAGAGCAGAAACACCACTGATAACKAGAGGGTGCTTTGTGCAACCCTCATTTCTGCCATCCTTCAGGCAGGGCCYGGTTCTTTTGGGCACCAGCCACGCATAGGTCAAAAGTCAGCCCCACTCCCCAGTGCAACCAGGGATCCCAGATAAGGGGGGAGGGCAGGCGGGCAAAAGCTGAAGCAAGGCCAAGTGAAGCRATTTGCTCTGATTCTCTGGAAAAAAAGTTTTGTCACTGCTGGCCATCTGGCCTTCAGGGCAACGGCAAACCTGGGGGTGTTGGAGGGGCTCGAAGAGGAGAGACCTGCAGGCAGGACCAACAAGGACAGATGAGCCACGTCGCGTTGCGGCTGCAGACGCAGCACAAGTAAAATTCTGCAGCTGATGTACAACTGCTGCGAGGAGAAGTTTACAGCAGAAACAACAATTTACCATCCGTTATCTCAATGCAAACAGTACTAATGTGCTGATAGGGGTGGATGCCTCTCGCCTGGGTTATTAAAATGTTGTCTTTCCTTGCTGACTGCAGAAATGGCTGATGTTAGCCAAAGGGAAGTACCGCAGAATTAGCTCTGACGTGAAAAATGTTCAGAGCACTTCTTTATAAAGAGAAGTAGAAACCATTTCTGTTGGGAGCAGGGATCCCGGGGAACGTGACAACGGGGATACCGCCAGTCACGCTGTTGGAAGCACATTGTGGCTGCAAACGAATCGAGACCTGATAAAATAGTCAAGTGAGCCGTCGGTAGGATGGATGGGGAAAGGTACACATCAGAGATATCTCGACGCTTTGCTTCCGCTCCTCTTCACAAAGATGCTTCGTGATCAGCTGTCACAATCCATTCCTCCCCATTAAACCTTTGCTTCCAAACTAATTTCAGGGGCAGRCACAAAGATCAGGATTGCCTAAATCCAGCTGCCTCTCAGCAGCTCCGTCACCACCAGCAGGGTGAGATCAGAAGCATCCTTGGCCCCCCGGGCTGCACGCACGTGCAGAGCTGTGCTCGCRGCTGAAGCTCGGCAATACGCAGGAGCAAGATATGATCATCGTTGCTACAGCCAGAGTGGACAGAGGCACTTTTGGYGGTGGTTTTTGGCTAAATTTCCTGCAGATGTGGCTGCCAGGAGATAGCCACAAAGGTCCTACTGGGAAGCCAGGAACMCAGAGAAGGCGTGGAGGAAAGAAGGGTCAGATCTCACGTCCCTGGGGAACACAGATGTTCCCACTGCAGATCCTGAAAGAACAAGGTCATCTGAACAGCCAAAGATTGCTCTTCTGTGCCAGCGGGGATCTGGGGATAKATTTTACCTCCCCTTAGATATCTGCAGTCCAAATGCTAAAACTTCAGCTGATCAGGGACTCCAGGGTCAACAAGGAAAAATATCCAAACCTCCAAGGACAGTATGAATCCGATCTTACTGCTGGCCCTAGGCTGATGATCCAGCAACCCATAAACACATCAGCAGGTCCCATGAGAGACCTTATTAAAAAATTCCCTCACCTACTTTATCTTACATCTCTGACATTGCCTGCCAGTTATCATTTTGTCAGCTGATCCCTTGTTTTTGTTGCTTCTTAATTAGTTTAAAAACGCAAGGAGGAGAAATGCAAATTGATTTTGCCGAACAATAGCCCGTGTTAGTCATTGCACTCTGGCTTATTGTGCGCCTTCCTTTTCTCCCCTCTTTTCATTAATTGGAAAAGTCAACTGTTCGTACTTCCACTGTACCAAAAGGTGATTTTACAACAGACCAGCGACGTGAAACCCATCCACGAATTGCCAAGAATCCCACTTTCTGCGTGGGCAAGGAGAGAGAACGCTCTACCTCCAGCCTAGAATTTCTGTGGGGTGCTCAAGTTGAACCGACYGCCTTTAAAAAAAAGGCTTCAAAGTGCCTCCACTGTCCAAAATGAACTTAAACCAGCATTAAAACCACTACCCCCTGCCCACTCCATTTCAGGTCTGGACACAGTAGGCTGTGCTTTTTGGACCTGCATGCCCAGTAAGACTCTACAGCAACTTCCAGATTTAATACCATGGGATGAAGTAGCACAACGGTCTTAGGAGATGGCACTGACTGAAACCTTCATGGTACATAAATGCCAGGTTCAACTCTGCTTTATCTCAGCAATGCTTAATTTCAAAGTTGAAGAGCGACATAAAAATAAATGGAGAACGACGGATTGCATCGCTGCAGGAATTTGTTCGGGTGTTGGAACGTGCTGCACATGGGCTTCCAAGGGGTAGGAGATGACAGGTCACCTCCAATTTTGCTCTCCTAGCTTTTGTGTGCATCTGGAACAGCAGCTGGCTCCAACATTTGACACGTCTGCAAAATCAGTAGCAAAGCTACAATCTCTACAGCTGTCAGATTTCTTGTCTAATTCAAAGGAAGTAGCAGTTTACTRGGAAAATTAGTAGTGGGAAGGAAAGAGACAGATTTTACACATTTTAATTTCTCTTCAGCTCGTTTAGACCTTGAACGCTGAGGCCACGAGCAGCGGGGCAGTGATACAACCTCCTAACCTGAAAGGACTGCTGCTCTCACTGCCCCMTGCAATGCTTCCTGGCTCTCCCAGAAGCTCTTACAGGAAGGACAAGTCTCACTTCAGGACTTAAGACACTTAATTCCTTAGGGTTTTGTCTAATGCTTGACTGATCTTATCAAGACACACGCATTCTGGTTAGGTCATTTGTAAAGGTTTGCTCTCCTTTACTGTCCTCTGYGGGGCTTCTCTGGGGCCTTGGGGAAGTAAATACCATTTTCTTTAGAGACCAAGCTATGGCACCGAGAAAGATTACGTGATTCATAAGAGTTTCGAAGAGTTTCGAACAAGCAGTTTGTGTGCCTGGCCCTGACCATCCTAGGTGACCTGCATGTAGGACAAGTCCTTTTTCCTCACAGCYAAGAATTTGACCTCTTTAGGATGCTTCTCCTTTCCACAGCCCTTCAGAGACAGCTTTAGGAGGATCACAGACAAGGCTATCGCTAGTTGTAGGCAGAAAGCCAACCACTCCAGGGGAGGTTCRCCTGGCTTTTCACCTCTCTGGGCCTCCTGCCCCATCAACGGTAAGCTGAGGAAGCACAGCTTCTGCAGATGAGGAATGCAGGGAACAGAGGGCCGTGGAAAGCTGTYGTCCAAAGGTGGTGGTCTTCTTCAGGTCTCCAGCCCTCTGGTGACCTTGTTCTCCAGGAAGAGGATGGCTTGGTACAGCTGGGAGCAGAGCCTGCTTGAGGAGACACCAGTAAGMAGCACTAGCTCCCTGAGGTTCACCACAACCGTTCAACCAGTGAGGACACCATGAATAAATCACCCTTACCCYAGCTGGGACTCTTTGCAAACATCTGAAGTTACTGCTCTTTCTTCCCCCTATTTTAAGGGAAAGAGGGAAAGAAGCAGAAAACAAATGAAAAACATTATTATTTTTTTTTAAACCAGATCATCTACTTTTTATTTCAGAGGAAAGATTTGCATTATTTACTTTTATTTATATACATGTACTTCACATTTGTATTTAAAATGCACAGACCTCCCAATAATTTTCTCGTTCCTGCTTTAAATTAGCTGTTATTTTACAATACAAAAAATTATACCAAAAACTGCAGTCCTAAATGTGTGTATGTATAACACCCACAATCCCCAGCAATGAAATAGTTTACAATACTTGCTCACTATTTACATATGAATGCAAGAAATGCTAAATTATACATATTAACAAACTAAGCTCAAGTCTGAACACAGATAAGAATTGTAAATAATTACAGAACAAAAAAAAAATCAGAATACAATTAATTCAAGGATCCTAGTGTAAAGAACATTGTGCACAAATTTCAGAGTAATATAAAACCTTTTTTTTTGTGTGTTTTTTAAAAAATGGACCAACGTATGTTACACTCCTCCACAAATAATTTTAATATATATTTTTTTTTCTCCTTTCTTCCGGTGAGGTTTGCGGAGTCAATGACAAATGTAGAGGAAATGTCTGAAGAACTATAGTACCTGGAAGACACGCAAACAACGGTTCATGTATAGTGTTAGAATGATGCAATAAACTGAATAAAATTTATCCTGGTGCAGAAGCAGGAAAAAAAAAACCCAAACAGCATTATAGGTATTATCGTAGCATTACTAGTACACGGGAAACTTATCTCCTTTAAGCACCTATCAACGGAAAAAGCGTGAATTCAACTCAAAATCACTGCCAGCGTGTCCGAGCAAATATTTAGTAGGAAAACTACGGCTAAGGAAGCGCGTATCCGCCACGAGGGGCTCTGTGCAGCCGGTCGTTCCCTAACGGCACCACGCCATCAGATTCTGGTACCTTATTCACGAGGACTTCACGGTGATAACAGGCATTACCCCATCACGCAAAGCTTTATTTTGGCATTTTTAACRCAGCACACTGGAAACCTAGAGAGCGCGGCAATGACTCAAAGCTGCATCCCATAAACCTTCCCGTACCCAACGCACCGACCCGCCTCGCGGCTACGCTCAGGCTACAACAATCCAGGGACAAGTCTGGGCTAAAAACACGGACCACGGTGAACAGGAAAAAAAAAAAGAAAAGGAAAAAAAAGAAAAAAAGTACGTTATTTGGAGATGCAATGGCACTGCTGCTTTCTAGAATAAGAAGAACGCAACATTTAGGGATATTTTTCCCCCCCCCTTTTTGAAAAGGCTGCTCTCAAAGAATAAAAATGCTCTGAGGGCTGAGACCTTGAACACTGAACTGCAACCAGTTATAAACTCTGGCAAAAAGCGATCCTGAATGGAAATCACTGGCACAATCTTAATGATAGAGGCTTAAACTGCTGACTTAAACCCCCAAGTAATGACTACTTTAAGTACATTTATTACCTCTTTTCAAGTGTTTTTTTTTTCCTTTCAAATGGAAGAGCCATATTTTACTTTGCTTATACATTTAAGTGAAACGCATTTGAATACATAAAAGTCAAGTTATGCCTCCCTGCTTTATACTGCAAGATATCAGGAATATAATTTGATGTTTCTTTAAAGCTCTGGAAAGTTATCTAATGCTCATCATATGAAGAAGTTATTAAGACAAAACTCATACATCATTTAAAATGCATCAAAAATACATTCAATATTTTTCTGGTTTATATACACTTTAAATCTTTCAATGTTCTGCACACTACTGTATAGTTTATGTACAAGTGCAAAATCGGTGTGTTATTTTTCATTTATTTACAGATTCTCCCATGAAATAAGGTTGCTCTTCCCCCCCGCACGCCAACCTCCAGCRAAATAAACCCACAAATCCTTCACTTTTGATATCGGCTTGGTGCCAAACCACCAGCAATTCCTCCCTCCATCCACTCCCACCGTTCGTGGTTTTCCTGTTTTACCTTGAAGCTGGGATGAAACTGTTTGCAGCAGAGATATGTATGAGACTTCTCTTTTTTCCCTCATCAGTATGGAGATAAGATGCAGAGCAGAACTACATCCTAAAGGAGCCGTTTTGGTTTATTTATATAAATAAGTCTTGCTCCCCTATTTATGTTTTTTTTTTTTTGGGGGGGGGGGAGGCTCTGCTAAACTGCAGAGTTTCGAATTGCTGGCGCTCAGCTCTTTTGTGGCTCGAGCTCCAGGGGACGTCTTTGAGGACCAGATGATCCAGCGCTCTGGGGGCACAAACACGTATTTTTGTTAAATGTTAAAAAAAAAAAAAAACAAAAAAAAACCAGATTCTCCTCACAGGGCCTCTTATTCCAAAAGTCCTTTCCGTTCCGGAAAACCTGCTTAAGCACCTGCTTAAGTGCTGCCCTGAATATGGAGACTTAAGCGCAAGAGTTTTCTGAATCTGGGTTGGCAGTTTTCCTCCCCAAAAAAGTGTTGGGGAAGCAAGAAACGATACCTCCAAGCGCGAGGCTGCGCATCAGAACTCAAAATACGCAGAGCACTAATAAGGGAGGAATTTGAATCCAGTATTATTTCTCTGGTACAGCCTAGTCAGGTTAGCCCTATACACTTAAGAAGTTACAAAATCTTTCGCGGAGATGAATCTGTCTGAGGTAATCTGTGCATCGTCTAAAGTTTAATTGACTAAAATCCTTCATTCTAAGAACCAGAGCTCGGCCCATTCCCTCCTTTGACGTGCCTTCCCCAGAGGGCATATAAGCTTCTGCTTTAGAAACAGATTGGGGAATAAAAATACATGTATAGAGAGAGAAATGCATTTTTCACAGTATTTTTTTCTCTGCAGTTGTGTTGTATTTGTTAAAAGATACATCAGATCAGAACTATAACCCGCCAGGGTCGTTAAAGCAGCAGGCTCTCCTGCATCGCCGCTGCGCAGACACGCGCCGCTCTTTACGTCTCTCTTGTGATACCACACTTCAAAAAAGGTTCTCCAAAACACCAAAAAAAAATCCCCAAACCAAACCACCTAAAAACTGTACCCCTACAAAAACTTGGTCCCCCAAGAAAACACTTTGGCTTGACTACACCTTACAAAAAACAAACCATGCACCAAAAAAAAAAAAAAAAAAAAAAACACACCCAATGCAGAAGGAATGAGTGGCTGATATGTGACGGATCACCTAAATGTGCATTAAAAAAGATGCAGGTACTTCAGTTTCGCTTTGGAAAAGGGTGCTATATGGCAAAAAGCACTTCCCTTGGCGTCCCTCAACCTGCTATTTTTCCATTTAATAAATACTAGACGCCCTCTTTCGAGGCCAACGACTCAGCGACCTGYATGAAACCGAACTTGCAGTGATTAAGCAGCAATTACATGCCTCGTTTGGCACCTTAGCAGAACATCTTTCGGCCAGCTTCAACGCCACAACCTTGCACGGCCACGGCACGGCACCGCGTGGCCTCTCAGCTAACCGCCCGGCTTCYGCAACCGGCAGCGATGCCGGGCAGCGGCACGCACAGGCCTACGGGCTAAGGCCGACCTCGAGAATCAAAACCTAATTCCAACCAACCGGACACTTCAGAAAGCGTCCGACACGTCCCCCAGAGGCCAAGACTTTCTTTGCTGTTTCCAAGCCACTTCCCTTCACCGACAAGCCACCTTCTTCAACGGCAGTCTAACCTGAAGGGGAAATATCCAGAATTCACCATTTAGAATTCAAACTTGTGGCCAAATGAAGCTGCTCTGCTTGCTTTTTTTAATTTTTCTTGATCCTCAGATGATCTGGCACCTGGAGTGTTGCTTTTTTACACCCTGCAAGGAGACGGAGTAAATTTTATTGCTGAAGAGCAGCACCTTCGACTACTGGCACAGCTCAGTTCTTGTCCAGAAGAACGGTCTGAGGGCAAGGGGAAGGAAAAGAGGTCAGATGGGCAGAGAAACTCAGAAGAAATATAATATATCTGGCCTGGAACACAAACTGCTTCTATTAAGAGCGCTGGTGAAACCAGGAGTTTTCTTACGAGATACTGAAACTCAGTTCTACTTTCCCTCCAGATATTTCCACCTGGTTGAGTATTTCTCAGTCAGGAAAATGCCATTTTCCCCTGACTGCACGTGATACATTACAAAGAGCACAGATTGCCTTGGGTGACTACATACATATTCTTTTAAAATGAACATAATTATGTAAAAGAAAAAAAAAAGAAAGAAAAAAGAAACATATGTAGTAGTCTCCTCACTCCCTAGATCTGTTCAAGTCTAGGCACTTGTGTGTGGTGTACTCCAAGTAGGTTAAGACTATGTAAACACTGAGTCCTTCAAAACTTCTACAGGTGTTACATTTGGTCTGAGCAACATGCAACATCAACCTCTGTATCACCCTAGCTTTTACCTGCCTGATGTTCTGGACCATAATGACTACAGAAAAACTGTATCTGGAAGAGAGATCCATTTAAATAATGTGGAAATAAACATATACATTAAATGAAAACAAAGGATGAAGATGCTTTGAAGATTAATAGTAGTGTTTATGTGTTGAGAGCTGACACCTGTAAACACTGCATCTTTTTTTTTGTACAATTTGATAAATACATGAACTACAAAGCACTTTCCATGTATAAACCTGAGTGTCATTCATATTGGACTACTGTTCTATTTACACTGACCATGAATGGAGGTGGATCGGATGTTACCGGACCTGCAATAAAATCATTTCACTTTAAACTTGAAGAAAACAAAGGAGCAATCTGAAGCCACGTGTCAGTAAAACTTAAGTGGAGCAGCTGTCAAATAAAGCCAACTATCACGTAGATGAGAGAAAAGGTTGGGTTCAAGGAAGCTGTGTTTCTCYGACTGCTTCTAGTCTCTTGTGACACAACTTGAAAAATCCTCCTCCTCCTCCTCGGTGTTACTTTTCCATTTTGTTTAAAACCCTATACAGTTTCTGATGTCCATGCATCAAATACAGGTTCCTGGCTGTGCAGGGGGCTGCTGTTTCCGATTTCGTATTGCACCCGATTTCTCTTTGTAGGCAATTGGCATCTGTTGTGAAATGTCCACCAGTGCACTGGCCACTGCAAGACCTGGAGCAACAGAACAAAACGGTCACAGAAAGAAACGCTCCCGCCACAGCTGAGAAGATCCCTCCAAGYCACAGAACAAGCATCATTCTTTGAGTTGTTCTTACAAACCAACCAAACAAGAAAAGCATTTTGGTTCAAAAATTAAACTCTAGAAGCTTTTAAACACTGCACGCTCTGTTGAAAGCAACTGCAGTGAAAAAAAAAAGGTTGGAAATAAAAGCTGGAGGAATTAAGGGACATGAAACTCATGATATTCAAGGTAGGAGTCTTTATCTGCACCAGTAGATGGGCTGGAATAAATCCTCGAAGCACCTGTGCATGGAGGTTTCACCACACTTCCCAGACATCAGCCCTCTCTGCAGTCTCCTCCTAGCATACCCATAGGCAAACCACCACTGGCCACCCAGGGTTTAGCTCAATATAGCTCCCAACCAAACCACCTCATCTCAAACTCARCTAATGCTCTTTTAAGACCTTCTGCTCCACCATGCTCAGCAGGATCTGGAGAAACTCCAGTTACATCACAAACTGCCCAGGAGATGATGTCTCCYTGTAAGAAAGGTTAAGTGAGAGGGGCTGGGAACAGGGGAGACCTTAAGCTGGACAGAGAAAACTACTGTCTGGAGCTACTGAAAGCAGATCACGGATGCTTTGGAAGGATTGGGTCTCTCTCCATAGATGGAGCTAGGAAAGAAGGGAATACACTGGGAGACAAGTTACTTTTACACATGCTTATTGAGAACTCTTGTCCATACCAGGTCCCCTTTCCTCCCCCCTTCCCCCCATAACATAAAGTTGTAATCCAGACGTCAGATGTGCAGGCAAATGTACTCAAGCGAGCTACTTTAAAATAATTTGAGCACATCCACACAAGCTGAAGTGTACCTCTTACCGCAGGATTAAGACCGAAGCTGTAACGTCGATCTCTAATGTTGAGGAAGGAGCACAAAAGTTAACACTGAGCCAAGAGAGACAGTAACGTTCCTCACCTGACTGTCCAGGTGGTGGTATACCCCCAAGTCCTCGGGGCAACCGCACAAATACAGAGAGAACCGCGGCTTTGTTACCAAAGCAGGGCTCCAGCGCTATAGGCTTTGGTACAGTCTGCAGCAAGGAAAGAAAGAAAGAGGAACAAATGTTAGACAGCGTGTTACACCCTCCCTCTTCCCCCAGCTTCATCTCTTTCAGATTGTACAAGCTTCAGGGCATGAACCACGTTTCTGCGCTTGGCGAGTGGCCAGCACATAGCTAGCACAACTAAAACAAATGTTATTAACAATCAAAATCCTAGTCATCATAAAAAAAACACATTTACTTAATAAAATCTCGCTGTTAAAAAAGGCAAGCATGGCACATGGCTTGCATTTCTCCTGCAATTCAAAAATGAAGGAGCAGCTTAAGCTAAACAATGGGATTAAGCTGCTATCTTCAAAAGCATTGGCAGCATATCACAAATATTGGTGGACAAGACTGCTGTAATTTCACAGTTCTACTTCCATTTCAAGAGTTTAACGCCACATGACACCTTCACAGCACCGTATGCCTTAACGCCGTGCAGAACGTTTACCCCCAAACCGTCCTCTGTTTCATTCTCGTTAGCTTCAAGCTGTTTCGCCCCCCAATTTCATCTTCATTTCTGTTATCCACCAAAGGACTATGCTCCGTCTCCAGTGGCCTCCCAGATCGCTCTGGACAACATTCTTCGGTGTACTGGAGTACACTGTAATTTTTTAAATTGGAAAGTAGAGGATCGGCCTGGAAGGATCAGTGGGCTGTGGCTCTGCATCAGGTTTTAGTGACGTGGGTCTTACCTTAAGGGCGATTATTCTACAGGCATTACTGAAGCCTGTTTACTTTGAATATGGACATTTCACACTCACGTTACGAACATGAGCACAAAAGATTTTCAGATGAAATGCGCACTGCCARCTATAAAGACGCGACGGGCAGCCCGACACCTTCCCCTCCAGGGCATCGGTGGGAACGGGCACCTTCAATGTCCAACAAAATCACCCCCGCCTCCACCCCACCGTATTCTTCATTAATAGCAAAGACTTCATCTGAACGACCAACAGTAARTTTCGTGGCGTGTGCTAGTAGAAAGACAAAATAAAAAAAAAGAGGTGACATGCTCAATGGCATTTCAAAAGCCAACAGCACAGCACGGAAACTAAACTGTACTCTTACCCGAGTCAGGCCCTGACCCCACACAGTTACGCCCAATATTTTTGTAGGATGTCCCACCACGCAGCTGAGAATGCAAGTCTATGAGCACAGGTACGACGGAGTGCCGCCGCCTCCTTCTGTTTCACATAAGCCAAAGAGCTTAGAAAAACTACTTTATCCAACACACTCAGTGCTTTCTAATTTCTTGTTGGTTATGGACAAACTGCACTCTGGTATTAATGAAATAATTATTGCTTTTTTCATTAGGCATAAGATTGTGCTGCTGTACTTAACCGCACAACAGAAACTCAATACAACCCAAAACATGGAAAAAGAGGAACAGGAGTCAAACAAAYGCGATTAAATTACTGCTGCTCAATAAAAAAGGAAAAAAAAAAAAGAGATGACAGCAAGCAAAATGAAAGTTAAAACTGTTTCCATATCTCATATTTACCATAATGATTGCAACAACGATTTGTTAGTCTGTGCAAGGTAGATAAATACGCATGCTACAGACTATAACAATAAAGCTGCAGCCTGCCTTGTTTATGACTGCAGCTTTCTACACCGTCTCTCCACCCCTAGCAAAGGGAGCAAACTCAAAATAATTCTTTTCCCACGAAGCAACCAAGCATCCCCTTGTGCTATATTCCACCAGCGACTCAATTACCAGGGGTAATGGAGAGAGCACAGGGAAGGCAACCGCAGAAATACAGCGCGCAGACTTCCAGCTTACGACTGGGAGGATGCACCCAGCACAAGGTTTATTTCCGCTCAGAGACAGCCAGCTACGCTGCTTACTCCGCTCTAAGGAAACAGGAATTTGGTGTTAGAACAAGCACTGACRAAAGTGAGCAAAGACCGAGAGTGTAGGACAGCAGAGTGGTGGTGAGGGGGGAAAACAGCATGAAGGAAGAGCCAGGAAGAGGTTATCTCCCATAACCTCACTTTAATGCATTCTCTTTAAACTCCTCCCGGTTTAACGAGAACGTTTCTGCGACCCTGCCCCGTCCTCCAGCGCAARACACGGAACGCCACGCGGCTCAACCGCAACCTCGCGCTTCGCTCAGCGGCACGCTCGCCTTCCCGCAGCCAGCACGCGGGGACGCGCGGCCGCCGAATCCGGCCCTGCGCTAGCGCCGRAAACACTGACGCTCTGCTTCAAAAGCAGCTGCGCTTTCCGCCTGTGCCGTCACCTCTACCGGACCTTTCCGGAGACTCACCGCTTCCAAATCGCGCTGCTCTGAGACCAGGAACTTTCTTTTAACCTAATTTCCTTCCCACCTAAATTTATTCAGCCAGCTCAAGTTCTTCTGCACTTTCGCTCCCTCCCCGGGCTACACCCTGCTCGACACCCTGGCCTTCGCTTGGCTTATCTGCACGAGCAAAGCTCTTGATCTCTCCTCCGCGCAGAAGCGCTCCGTTCGCCAGGCGTCCCAATGGTCCCTCTCTGCACCTCTCCCACTGCTCTGGGCCACAAGGGATGAGAGAGGCGTGCAGCACTTCAAGCCTCCTCACATCATCCTTATTCTCCTGCATGTCCTAAAAAGGCAAGAGAAAATAAGGCGCATTACGCAGCCGGCAGTCAGAGCTGGACGGGACTTTGAAGGTAATTCAGCTCATCTCCCAGCTCCAAGCAGGGTCCTTTCTCCTCCTCTGCCCTTTCCAACTAATGAACCCTCAAGCTTGTAGCAGAAACTTGTTATTAGTCTCTACGGGCATGATCTTTCATCTTCTATAGGATTTTTATTTTTATTTCATTACTCAGGGTCACATGTTTTCTTCCCCTCTACTCTCGTGATCCCACTGTGACCCAGGAAGAGCTCCTCCACCTGTGTCACTGGTGTTGAAAGTACCTAATATAAGCAGGTACCCAGTGCTGTCCCCTGCACGAGAGACAGCAGAGACCCCRGCCACATGCAGCTACCTCAAGTTCCACGTTATTTCACAGGGATGAGTCCAACCCTCACGCTGCAATGAATTTTTAATCTAAGTAATCGATCCGTGGATGGGCAGAAGCAGAGGACRTAGCTCTGCGATTCCTCCTTTCCCTCGTCAACCTCTTCAGAAGGGCTGAGTTTTAGTTYGAAAAAAGAAAAAGGTAGTATTTCACTGCATGGAGGCTTTTGTTTCTATTAATCATGCAAACCAAGGACATACAATTTCTCTGATGATGCATCCAAAATCTGCCAGTTGCAGGCTAATTTGGAAAGCATACGCTAAGGACAACATCACCTTGTTTCAGCTAATCCTCATCTTAGATCTAGAAGGGAGGAGGGGGGAATGGACTAGTGYCCAAAGCCAACTGCTTTTCTGAGACAAACAGCAGTTAATAACAGGCAAAACAGCATATAGAATAAAGTCCTGAAAATTTGTTTTTGACAGCGGCAGTTCAGGCACCGGCTTTTTGAACTGTGACTCATAGCGCATCTCATCTCCGTGCTTGTGCGAGCTGGACCAAAAGGCAAAGCCCAGCCTGATGAAATGACTCACGCGCCAAGCGACAGGAACGCCCAATTCGATGCAAGCCAGAAATCAGTCAACAGCAAAGGGCATCTGAGACCTCGACGAGATACAGAGCAACCCCGCTTCGGAGCCTGGGGACCGTAGGGACAYGGAGACAAACACATGGATACTTCAAGTAACAGCTTAATGGACATCTTGATTGCAGCTCTCACCCRCACTGGGCAAAACCTGCACGTTGGCCTTGTCATTGGCCCAACACATGATTACTCATGTCTGAATGCGACCTAGGTAGGTGCTACCACTGTACACATAGAAAAGCAGCTAATGAAGAAGCCAGAAGGCTTCAACATGTTTCTGTTTCATGGGGAGACCCGAGAAGAGCTCCTGCCTTCCTTCTGTTCCCCACCCCTGCAGCCGGCTGCCCCTGCTAGCGCTGGGCTTCTGCATGCTCTCCTTGCAGATCCCAGCTGCTTTTCCACACCTGGSTTCAGAGAGGACTCAGGAACCAAAGATCAGGTCTTCTCTCTGGAGATTGCAACTGCTTGTGAAGTCTGGCAGTTGGCTTCTAATTGTCCATTAAAAAAAAAAAATGACACAGATGTTCCAACTTTGTAGCATCTTTCTTCAGAGGGTTAAAACCAGCCTCTGCCAGAGACCTTCATTTGGAGYGCTTGGATAAATCCACTGTAGAATTACATAAGCCATTCCTTTTTATTGAAGGCTGAATAGCACAATAAAGTACACATTATTCAAATCTATGCAAATCAAGTGCATCCCTCAGCCACTTGGCACACGCCGACTGCTTCGCCCAGTGCCTGAAAAGCCCGGACGCCACACGGGGAGCAGGGACAGAGGGGCGAGAGACAGCCCAGCCGGTGGACCGGGGGGGCCACCGACGGCGGCTAACGGGACACAAGCATCCCCTCTTCAGGGGACGGGGTCAGCTCGTGCCGGCCAAATGCCGTCCGACAGCCCCTCAGAAAGGAGCCGCGTCCTCGACAAGCAAAAGTTGTAGCCAGGAGTCCGGCTCCTTTCTGGTCACCACCAGGATGGAGGGCAGCGAAGCGGGAGCTGCATCGCCGTGGATGCATCCGGGCTACGAACAGGCGACCGCAGCCCCCACCTCGGTCTATCAGCCCAGGTCCTTTTCCCTAAAGCTACTCCTTGTCCTTAAAAGAAATGGTGTGAGTACTCTGGAGTGACAGTTTTGCCCAGCTGAAAACCTAAACCTCTCTCCTGCGGTGGATTTCCATTGCTCACCCACGGCAGCAGAGCAACCGACAACGGAAAAACTGCTGAAAAACAACCCAAGGAGCCGGAGTAGCGCAAATGTCAAGCAAAGACTGGGAAAAAAAAAATAGCAAAAATCTCTCAGTGCATTGCACGCTTATTTAAGCGCACCTCTCACGGGCAACGTGCATCGCGAGGAAGGTGTGCCGCAGCGCTTGGCTTTCAACCGGGGAGCGCGGTCACGAGTTCTGCATCAGGCAGTGCTCAGAAACCGCRAACCCCCTCTTGGGGGCTGAACATRTAAAGTTAGCATTTTATTAAGTGGTGACACAACCCTGTTGTTCTCGGAGGTAGTGAAAAATCCGGTTTCCGCAACTTTCCACAAACGACTTTATTGGCCAAAACCAACATTTTTTAAAAAAACGGAGCAATTTCAGTTGTTTATGTGTTTTGATATGTACTTAATATGTGGGAAGCTCGAACAATTATCGAAGTTAAAAGCAGTAAGAGGCCTATTAGGTCATCCAATTAGTCCACCTCCTACAGCAGTATTTTCTACAAAAACAGTGTGTTTCCCAGTACTTTGGGCTATTTCTGAGCGACCCAGGTGTGGCACGTACCATCAACTCCCTTGGGAGCTGATTTCACAGCCTAATGCACTTGACAATCAAGTTGCCTTGTGCCACGTTCAATCTGCATGTTTTTTATTTCACCTAATTATTTCTATTTATGCAGCTTACATTCAACGCCTCTTAAGGTTAACAATGTCACATAAAACTAATAACTAGAACAATAAATATTCTGTGTAATTTAAAAAACACATCAATTTTATTTGGGTTCTRTAACACATTTCAAGCCTTGCTTTTCAAAATGTATTAAAAAAATACTATAGAGACTTTTTTCCCCTTAGAAGAAAACATATTTCTGTGGTTTGATCAAACAACTTTTRCATGGTTTTCAATTTCCAGTAAAGAAATTAAAGTAAAGCAAAAATATTATGGTCGAGGAGAGGAGGCACATTATCGAAACAGTTTAACTTTATTATTTGATTTCACTTCTTCAAACAATTTAACTGTGTAGAATAAGGATGAAATTCCACTTGCAAGTTTTTAATTTGTGCCACTAATAGCTGACTGAACATTTGTAAAATAAGTTGCAAGTAATTTGCTATTAAAAAAAAATAATACTAAGTTTTAAAAATCATATTGCCAGGGCAATACGTGCATCCTCCAAGACKGAGACGAAAGAGCATCCCGCAACAATTTGCGGTAAATGAGCCTAGATTAAAACCTGGTATTTACCTTGTCTGTGATATCTACCTTAGGACTGATGCAGGGGCTGGGGAACGGGCTGCGCCTGACAGCCGCGGTCTACGTCGAAAGCGTGCGCTGTCGAAGCAGCCACACGTGCGCCCGGGCTCCACGGGAAGGAAAAGCTTTTGATAGGCAAGTTTGCATTTCAAAACCACTCACCCTGAAACGGTAACATTTCATGCCATCGCTTTCAGTGTTTCCACTCACGTCAGCCGACGCTCGCGTTTCTCTTTCCATTCCCTGCCGATGCCTCAGGGAGGAGATGGGATGGACAAGGCCACGRGTCTAAAAGCCGGGCGAAATATATACGGCCGAGGGTGGAAATTTATTTTCATTTTGGACGAGTGAAAAGGCAGAATTCTTTTGGTTGGTCTTTTCAACCATTTGACTACTTTTAATTTTTTCTCCACAKGAAAAAGTGCAAGTGAAGAGAGCAGCAGGACACTCGGATAAAGACTGCAAACACTAGATGCACAAATCAAYGACTTAGCATAAAGGAATGCAAATAGGTGCCCTAAAATGTTTTTGAGAAACTCCTAGAATGATTAGTATTTCAATCAGAGACACATTCATCTGTGCCAGAGGAAAAAAAGGAGCTTAAACACTGCTCCCCCTTTGGTGGGAAGCTTTGCACCGTTTCCTCTCCCCGCAGCAAATTCCTCTTTATCAGCTAAAATCACAGCCCATTCTGCTGAAAACTTTCATTTTCAAATGTAAAGAGTAGTTAAATCTCAACCCAATTATCGGCCAAAGATTCCCCAAAYGTGAGGTGGGCTTAACAAATGGCCTGGGTGATCTCAAGATAGGCTCCTTCCAAATATTTACTATGCACGTGAAAGTGGCTGCAGTTTTCCCAAGGCATGTAATTTTGCAGCAGAAAAAAAAAAGCCCAAAACAACAAAAAAAACCCCAAACATAAAATGAGTTACCTGGAAATAATTCATTAGGTGAAGGTTATACGAGGTGTTTTTTGTTGCTTTCGCAGCACAGATCATTGCCCAAAGATACCAAATTCAAATCGGTTTTACGCGCCTCAGCTGTGCAGTTAACGGCTCCCTTCCTCCCATGGGTAGCTCCATACAGCACAGCACCTCCTCAGAGGGCATCGATCTGTTTGCTACGGATTAGGAAGCGGAGTGGCACCAGCAGAATTAACCCCAAATGTAAAGGGTGCGCAGGGACRCCGCTTCTTATTGTGGGTTCCTCCACACGTCCTTTTGAGGCTCTCCAAAGGACACCTCTCCAATTCGGCTTGCTTGTATCACCTTTGAAAAGTCCTAACTTGCTCCAAYCCCCTCCAATGCTACTCAACAGCATGGCAATTTCTACTTAAGACTTCTTTTATGTCACAGCTCATGACTGTTTTAAAGTCTGCCRTCCTTTCAAACCTGCCTGCTGGCATAAGAGCTCCCAATTCAGCTCAACTGGCCATGGAGAATACTTAGAGACTGGCACGCTTACGCCAATATGACTGCTTTCAAGTGAAGTGGGTTGGGACAGTAGCGGGCCACAGAAGTGGGTCTATCAACACATCTGCTGGAGTAGTAATGGGTTAATAACCTATGAAGCAAGGGGACAGAAGAGTTGCCAAGCAGGACAACCAAAACAGTGTAACAGAGCCCAAAGCACTACCAGTTCCTTGGTCCTTAGCTGCTCTTCAAAGACCTTCTCTCATTGCATAAAAGCGCCTATCATGGTAGAGCTCAGAACTAAACGTAAAAACATAGAAGTCACACTGCAGAAGTGATGGAGCTGGATGATGCTTCATTTCAAATGACCCTTAATGTCAATGTTCTCCCTACAGCTTCCCCAAAATATACCTCGCTTCGGTGTAAGACTTCCAGCTACTCACTCTTCTTCTCATTGCTGATGGTTGCAACTGCCTGGTGAAGTAACACGAATCTCACAAGGGCTCCACTCAAATGTGAAACATAAGCTGACAGAGCATGTAAGTCTGTGAGATTCCCTACCCACTCCACTCCACATGCTGAATGAACTTCAGAATGAATTTTCCTAACCAAATACGTCTCTCATTTGTTTAGGCAGCTACAAATGTGGACAGCCTGTCGATCATGGATGCAAAGCTAGTCATTCCTTAGCACTGGTTTCTCACGTTGAATCCCTAAACACTACAGGTCAGCCCTAAACACTCTGCAGGTCATCCCTGCAAGGCAAATCCTCTGTTTTATGAGGGTATTTTTCAAATCCTCTGAAAGCTTCCAGGACAATTTTGTCCGACTTAAGGATAAATGTTTCTATTGCAACTATTTTATTGTTGATCCTGGAGGTGTTTGCTCAAGCTAAGTACTTCTGCATGTATGTTTTCCCCAGGAATGTGCAAGCATTAGTTTCAGCTGTTACCAACTTGAAGATAACCAGAAATCAGCGTCAAAATCATAATTTTTCCAACTTCCAGAAAAGCTTCTTCTAAAAATCACCACGGGGACAAGAATCAATATCAATTAGATGACAAGACCTAAAAAAGCCTGTAGAGGTAACTCAGGCTCAGACACTTGCACGAGTCCCACACACACAGGGACATTAAATATTCTTAGGAAAGCGCACCATGCAGCGCATCCGAACTCTCAAAAAGCCGCAGAGAAAAGCCAATGGATTTTGTAATAACTAAGTAAATTTAGCAGTAGTTTTGTGATCCACCAGGTATTTGTTGAATAGGAAATAAACCAAAGCAGCTAGTTATGTGTTGCCTAGCTGCAGACTAATATGAATAGCTTCCCTGCAGGTAAATCACTTTCTATTACTTCTAAGTACCCCAGGAAAAATACTAATTGAAAACATGGTTCTAATACTGTCCAGCTGGAAAACATTAGCTTAGGATGGAACTAGCTTGACACTGGCTGCCAACTGGCTACGCACAATGGAAAAGGGAATTAATCTCTTGCACACAAGGCATCCCATTTCCCACTTCTCCTTTGTAACCCTCCAATACATTTGTTATTAAACAAAGGCTTTGATTCACATGGGGAAAGAAAAACATCAATGCATTTATGATAACAAGTCTGGATTTCTTGTATAAAAATGAAATGCTTTCAAATTATTGACACAACAAATGGTAGAGCTACTGGCTTACAGTCCAACAGCTTAGTGACATTTCTCTTCACTCTCTCCTTGGCTAACAATTAAGGAAAAAATAAACAGATAAAGCAGAACAGATGTAAAATAAGAAAGAAAATGAAAATCCACATCCAAATCAGTCCAGCCCATCTTCCTGCATCTCCCTCCTGCTAAGAGTTTTTATCCCATGCAAGTGGAAAAGGCTGGAGAAACAAAACTCCAGAAGCTGACCCCATAACCAGACTACATTTTCCTTTGTAATGACATTCATTTCCACGCGGCGTCCAACAGCCTGCATCATCTCAAAAGGGTCATTCCCCAAGTTCCCCACAAGCCACCAGCATCCTTCYCTTCCTCTCTTCTCCAGGCTAATTCAACTTTGCTGAAGGACTCCAGATTATTATTTTAAAACGTATTTCCTTCCCCACCCAAATTTTGCAAGGTACAACTAAGAAAAAAAAATCTGAAATTTTAGCTACTCTCCTTGTCATTGGAAAAGCATCCTTGTTTTGCACGCAGGTCCATCAGTAGATACCTTACTTGCTGGCACAACAGCCCACCTGAATGCTCCCTAATTGACTTCAGGATACTGTAAATGCTTTTTGCTCTTTGTCGGAATTAGATTGTTTCACCTCTCCCTGAAGTGGATTAAGAAATGTTTGTATGAACTGCTTCGCTGACGTATCAGCTGAGAGGATAATTAGCAGTTGCTAGCAATTTCTGGATCTGAAAAACAAGGACATCTGTCCACGGTCTTGCTCATTATGCTTAAAAGCAGCTTCTCCATCACTCCTTGAGTAACTTCAGGAGGTCAGACAAGAGAGATATGGAAAGCGCAGGCAAGCAAGGAAATTCAGTTGCAAGCAAGAGAAAGATGAAACCCTGTCTGCACTGCTATCTATGGAAACACTTCAAAAGCGGGAGTTCAACATTTCTCTAATCAAAGAAGAAACTGAGAAGAAAACAAAAAGCAGAGAGGTAAAGAGGAGAAAGCAAACAAAGCAGAGGACGCATTGCAAGCTGAACAAGAAGAAAAATAACACTCCAGTCAGGGACTAAGATCATTCAAAGCTGTTATCTTCTCTATAGTTTTGTGGATCAAACTGTCCAAGAGAGCAAAAAGTTTGGGACAGCTTTGTTTTGGCCTAATTCTACAGGAGAGGTGCTTTTGGTTAGCTTATTTCTAGAAAATTAAGTAATGAAAAGAGGGAAAGGGGAAGTGCCTGCAGGACAGCTGGTTTCATACAGCTTTCAACTCACTGACACTTAGTTTTTGCATTTAAGCAAATATCAAGACAAAGTTTTCCTCTTCCTCCATCCCTCCTTCCCGCCGCACTACTATCAATTTAGGTCAGACTGTAAAGYCTGCAAAAAGTTACAGAAGAATTGTAATAATTCATAGCAGCCAGGACTTTTTAAACTCTGTTTTGAGTTCTACAAGGACTTTCTTTTCATTCTGCTTGTAACCTTATTCACCTTATTCCCTCAACATTACTGTTTTAAGAGCTGTCCTRCAGAAAAGTCAAGCAACCTGTCAATGTTTTTCCTCAGACTAACAAAACCAAGAGGAACATTTGTAATTAAGTGYGTGGCACCTATATTAAATAGGTCAACAGGTGAAAGCAAGCAATATCATTACAAGTATACTGACCCTATCCTGATGAAATTAAGCCCRTCCGTCACACTACTCCTCCACTATTTATATCTTCGCTGTATATTGCTGCTCTACATCCCTTAAAATGCTTTAGTGCTCACAAGAGTTGTTCAATTGACAGCTTGAAAGGCTCAAGTCAACAAGTAAATCCACCAAACAGATACCCCACTGCCCACAGAAACATCGGTCCCAAACGGCAGCCTCACCCCRTCCTGATGGCAACGTCCACATGCATCACATGTCCTCCCCGACGGAGCAGGGAAGCTCATTCCAATTTGCTGGGCGACAGCCCAATTTTACAAGTGCATATTTCAAACGAGGTCTCAGTGAACCATTAGCAGCTAATGATTTCCAATATGTATCATCCCCCTAACAAAATACAGGAATGAGAAACCTCAGGAAAACGGAGGGCTCTGGACTCAAATGGAAATCAAGGGGAGTGGAGTCACCCAGAACCTGCAAGGGGAAAGGCCCCAGGGCCACATCAGCTCATTTGTCCAGTCATTCAATCCAAATTAATAGATGCTTTTGCAAATTTTGCTTTCTTTTCTCTACCCACCAGGGTTCACATCTGCAAAAGGGGACAGAATATTCTGACTTCAGAAAGAGAAGTAAAAATGATTAATTTGTGAACACTCGGATAGGGGGCAATCATAGAAATCATTCATCCTGGGACGAAAGGGTCTCAGGTTCTTAACTTTTACCACACAGGTCTACTAGTGAAAACATGAAAACATGCTAAAAACATCTTTTGATTCTTTATTCTCCTTTTAAATACGTTTTTCTTAAACCTACTACGTGCTATGTCCAAGAACATACTTCGTGTAAGACAACGGTTTCCCCATGCTATTTGTGCATCACAAGATGCATTGGAACGTATTTATACCAAGAAATATGTTGATGCTGTCACAGGACACAGACAATTATATTCGTCTTTACTTTGAGAGATCGCAGAAAAATGGTTTCTTTTTGCAGCCCCTATAGCTATTTCTAGCCAAATGTTCTGCTGTGTAAAACTGCATTCTTCTCTATTACAAGGCATAAAAACTAACAAGGCAAGCAAAAAAAATGTCATACTCTACAAACAATATAACTTTTATCTAAACCCCAAAGTTGTAAAGGCATACCTGAAGGGATAAAATTAAGTGAAAACAAGATCTGATGGCTTTCCCAGACCTATAGTTTCTTATAGGCACATAACAAATAGCAGACTTTGCATTTCTGCATTAAGCACATTTTAAAACGAGCATCGGCTAGTAGTTGCAGCAAGGACCATCCTAAAACAGCAGCTCTCACCTTTATGCTTCCTCCAATTAGATCAGGCGGCTCCTCATCTGTTTCTAAGGCAACGTTGATGGAGGCAAAGGGGCGACTTGCCATCTGTTGCATCTCACGTAGCAGTTGCTAATTTAATAAACAGAAAAATATTATCACCACGTTGTTTCAGCACAAAAATCAGGGAATGCACGTTGGAGGGGTTTTATCCCAAACAAAGGGATAGCAACGAACGTGGAAAAAGAACCTCCTGGTGTTTTAACAGGCTCAAGGGCACGAAAAGATAATTGTAGACAACCATATCACAACAGTGTAGCAAGTTATTGCGACTTGAGCTAAACAACACTGTCTTAGCCCAAATCGGTTGCCAAGTAAATCACATCTGCTTAAGTTTCCATGAAGCAGTAACTTCTCAAGCTGGGATAAACTAGCTGCTGGTCATCATGTCTCTGCAGCATGAGAACAACTTCATAAGATTTGCAAGAACAGATTTAAGATTAAATCATCAATATTTGGCAGTTAACTACCTTAGGAAAAAGTTTGGTATTTTTATAACACCACTTGCAAAATGTTGCAGTTACTGAATAATCATCTTTTTTATCATTTGCTTCCTTTGTGAATTCAGCAAGTGCAAGGAGCTACAGGCATGTCCTTGCTGTGATACGTTTTATTAAAACCTTTTCCCAGGTAAATCTCTGCAAGCYCTTGTGACACAGGATGCCTTTTACTGTACAATCAAGGTACTTTAAGCATGATGCTGCAGCTCCCCTTTCAACACGAGAAATGAYGCTTCTATCTGGCCACGCTGGAAAGAGCATTTCCATTTTAGCTGTGGACACGCTCTTCTTTGGTTTCAGTGGCTGATCCCTAACGCTAACAGCAAGCTGCGCAACCAGTAATTGGATGCAGAAGCCATAACCCTAATTCCCAGAAGCAACAACTGTGATGTGACTCCCTGCCCCTATTTAATAAGGGAAGAGACATACCTCCTCGCATATCTGGTTAAAAAAAGAAAAAAGAAGGGGGGGGGGAAAAAAAGAAAAAAAGGAAAAAAAGGAAAAAAAAGAAAAAAAAAGAAAAAAGCTTCTACTCCTTCCCTCAAGTACAGCGTATTGACTAAACCCTTCAGCTGACATGCTGCAGAGCTCACAGTATTACCCACTTACCATCACTACTTAACTGCAACACTACTTGCTATATCTATTTTTTAAGCTAGACTGAGACACTGTCAAATGCCCCCTTTCCCTCTTAAGACTGGGTAACTTGATCATTCCAAGCACCATCTGACTATTTATAGCAGTAAAAAAAGTCTAAACACCATAAAATCCACTGTGCTTCCAGTTGTCGAGGGAAGACAAACAGCACACAAGAAGGAAGAAGTTGCTATCCAGAGCATTTGGGCAAAACTAGGCATATCATTATTTTCTGGAACTCATAAACCTTCTGCATTCTTCTCTTTGTCAAAAGTCTTTTTTTTTTTTTTTAATTTTTTTTTTGGTGTGTAGAAAACTGAGATGTCTTCTCTCTAATCCTGGAGATCAGGCCAGGTGGCAGGGATGCATGACAGCACCAATATAGCTAAGCCTGGATGGGTCTATAGCTTCTAGGATTCTCAGCCTAATAAAACATAAAATTTCATGAAATTCAGCAAAAGACAAAATTTTGCTTAATCTCTGAAAGATCAAAAAAAAAAGTATTTCAGAGCAGATTGTAGATAGTGTCACAAAGTAAAAAACAAAAAACAAAAAAAACCCCAATAAATTCACACAAATGGAGATGTAGTAAGCATTTGCAAGCAAACTTGCGTGGACCTCACACTTGGGCAAAAGAACTCAAGGAGTTTTAGCATATTTAAAGCACCCTAGCAGATTGCAAACTAAAGCAAGCGTGAAACAGATTGCCGGGTTGTTGTTCCCGCAATTGTCCCCTTCAGCTATCATAAAGCGCTTTGTTTAATGGCTATAAAATCAAAGAACAAGCTGTCCTGATGAAGATGTCCAGATGACTTACAAACTAGAAGCTATTAGCTCTTTGAAGCAAGTTTAGTTTACTACGGAAAATGTGCAATTCGGCAACATGACACCTACTGAAGTCAACAGTAGCTTCAAGAAATAAAATCCTGAGCAGCGCCRTGAAAGCAGAGCTGCCTCTGAGTGCTAAGACACCAGCGATGGGAAAAGCAGCGCTGATGGAGACGTTACTGCCTTCGTTTTCCGATCCGCAAAGGCAGCAGGAAGCCCGGGCAAAACCRGAAAGGTCCACCTCCGCCAGCACCCCATGACTCACCAAGCAAAGGCCCAAGGAATTATATCCTTTTCCTTACGCTGGTTCCTGCTGCAGCAAAAGTGATATAACCAAACAAGTTCACTATAAAAATCAGAATAAACTTGAGAAATAATTGCTCCTTAACCAGGAAGTCACTTTTGCCCCCACAGCAAACACCGTGCACGTCTAACCTGTGCCTGTCTATATTCTTCACTATTTATTTAGTCCGTCAAACTTCTRATCGACAGACATTTATCAGGCTGTAAGGGAGAAGTTGTGGCATTTCCCTTGCCAAGATGCGGCGTGTGTCACTAGAAATCAGTCGCAGTCACCGTTAAGATAGCCCTGAACGTGGCCCATCCCCTTTCTAATGATYTACTGAGATTTAAAAACAGGAAATCAAACCTGAACACTCCTTCAAGCAAAGCTTTGGTTTCTAGATCACACGCTTAATAGGACAACCTGGGATACTGTTAACTACTCAGGTCTGAAAAAGATCTTAAAGACATAACATTTGACAGCCTTCTATCAAAGCACACCAAAAAATGCGTACTGAAATGCACCGTGGGCATTTAGCACCAAAGTAACCATCATCTTAAAATAAGAACTTGCATAACTTTCATTTGCATGGCTTGCTTTTTTTTTTTTTTTTTCCTGCTGCCACTATCAGGAGGAAAAACTCCTTTCAAGAACTACAAATCAAAGCAATCGCAGCAGGAGAAGAGTTGAAACAAAGCCCGAAGGTTTTGCTGCAACCAGACGCTAATGGTACCTGACAATAAATAATGTCGACAGGACGTGGTGGAGGGGCAGGGAAGGAGAAAAAAAAAAGCAAAAGAAGAAGGAAGGTAACTGTGGTTGCTCATCTCAGCGCACGGGGACTGCAGGTGCAGATCCAGGAGCAAACGCTGCAGAAAAGCAGCGCTCTTTAAATCCGTACGCGCGGAGTAACGGCAAATCCGGGATGAACACCGTGCTACCGATGCGAGGGAAAACAAGCACGCGAATTCCGGGAAACCTGCAACGGCGCGGGCTCCCGCGCAGAAGAGAAACAGCCGCGCGGGTTGCCGGGTTAATTGATTAATACAAGCTACGCCGCGCTTCCTGACACGGAGAGCTCGACCATCCTGTTCGCAGCGATAAACCAGTCACCGGTCTCTGTGCAACTACTCTGTTACCATCAATCTAACCCGCTGCCCCCGACGGAGCCTGTTTTACGAGCACRGGCCGCCGGCGTCTTTCGGGATCGGCCTCCGGTATCTTCAGGCACGGAAGGACGCYGATTTTTCTAGATGAAAGCCCCGCGCTTTGGATTTCGGTTACAGCTCTGGAAAGCTGACCAAAAGAGCTTTCCGTAACGTGTAACGAAGGCAAGTTTCCACAGGAGTATTTCATTTCAACTTTTCCAAAAAATGGCAATTCAAGGAGGGGGAAAAAAAACGGGCATGCTAATTAAAAAAGGGGCATTTATAACCTTTCATTTTAATGCAGAGTAAAAGAGAAGCAAAGAGGATCCCRCAAGGCAGGAAGCGAGCTATTCCCGATGGACAGGATATATTAATACCACAGTAAGAAACACCAGCAAGATACCACTAGGAACGTCTTGTACCATTAGCCCATGTCCAGGAAGGTGAAATTTTAAAAAAGGAGAGAGGCAAGAGAGACAAGTCTCATTAATACCTTTAGTCAGGAAATTTGCAGACTGAAGCCTTCAAAGTATTGYTGAAATTCAGCTCCTTTGAGATCTCTATAGCGTCGTTTTTAGAAGTACAGCAATATTCTGTGCGGCCAGAAGACGTAACCTTTTTGAGAGGWTTTAGAGGACCTTCGGCTGCAGAGACTTCCACAGAGCACGCTACCTGGTATTTCGTTTTGATCCAACACGCGTGATTAACGATCATCCTCCGAGGGTTTCCAGTTGTAGCCGTTGAGGTTCCTGTGCATTTGGCACGGCGCTGCAAAGCCAAAGCTACGGCCAGCTTCCCWCTGAACCGATTTTCTGCGGCTTTATTTCTGCACCGCCGCAGAACGCCAAGCTCCGCTCTGTTATCGATAAGCGGTATTAGCAGGCATGTTCTCAATGCTGTCCGCAGCCAGCGTTAAGAGCTAGGATATTCTGAAATAAGCCGCGTGTTTTAGATCACACCATCTCGCCTGCATGGTAAAGATAACCTGGTCGAATGGGCCAAAACTYTAAGATCTCCCAAATGACAATGAGTCTTAACAGAAGAAGAAAAGAACAGCCTTGGAGAGAGGGAAAAAGTAAAGATAAGGAGACAAACTGATTTGTATTCTATTATTTAACATATTTAGGGGAGGGAAAAAAAAGAGATTTGAGGACAGAAGAGACTATTTGGTGTTTTCTGCATCAAGCAGAACCACRCACCTCTCCCATGAAGAGCGCCAGAGACGCTGTTCTCCGACACGGATTCAGCAACCTGGTGAGCTCCCTCCCCAGCCAAGGCTAAACTGAGGGTGACACCAAAACAAAACAAAGTCGTCTCCTTCTTCCAGACCAATTTTCTTAACGCCGTCAGTTCCGTAAAGTGCTCGAGTGAGTCAGTCCCCTTACACATCCCCTCAAAGGCTCAGCGCACTACATCAAACACGCAATCTAATCAAATGCCAAAAGGTCTCCTTGCCTACGCCGAAGATACGTCAACAAAGGATAATAAAATTCTCGTGGCAAGATTTATTAACTCCGACTTCGCAACGTGCTAGCTGGAGTCGTGGTGCTTTCGCTGCGGTCAAGGGGACAGACAGCGAGCTCGTCCTTCCAAAACACCAGGGGYTGACGTCCCGGTGGCTGCAGTGGTACACGGGTATTTCGATGCCGGACTGCACTGCTAAGAAGCCGGCGCTGACTGGTAGTCAGGCAGCAGCTGGACATTAATAGGAAATAAAATATATYCTGATGCGAAAAGCTTTGCTTTACATTATAGTTACTTGGCTACCTTAGGGGAAGGAGAAGAAATCAATGGAGTTTCCTACAAAATAAAAAAGAGGCAGCAAAAAACCATAAACATCTAAGATATAAATACTCTATGAGGATGAGCCACCCTGTTTCAGAAATAAATGAATTAAGCATTTAGCTACAATTATATTAACTCTCATGTAAGTCAACAAACAAACAATTTTCTCTGACACTTCCATCATCACTGAAAATTAAGTTTTTAAGCCCCTAGAGCAGTGCACATATTAATGCTGGCTAATTAGTTTTGTAACCGACTTTGCAGGCTATGTTGAAAAAGAGAGGAGGAGGGAATTAATGTTCAAATGCTTCTCAACAGGCATTTCCACACTTCAAAACTATAACAAACCAGAAAGCAAAGCTGCTGGGAACTTGCCTCATGCCAGAATGACAGAACATATTTAATCCAGGGCTGATTAAGATAAGTAAGTTATTTATCATAATCATGCCCAGTAGGAGGGCACAGAAAATTGACCTTTAATAAGAATACTAGATACCATTCGTAAAATATTTTAAAAAAGAAAAAACTGCACAGTCCATATCCAATGTCCATGTAGACTAGAAAATATATCAATATCAGATAATTACACAATAGCGAAGCACACCTTTGATTGACTAGAGCTCTTTTAGCATAATTATACAACACTTTCTCACTGATTTCTCCAAATAGCTAAATCAGACATCCGTCCACTGATTCCTATGGTCACAGAGAAAGACACAGGAGTCTGAAATTACAACAGCTCTTACGTACACAGTTAAGGCTGACTCCTCCTCGTGCTAGTCTATCACACCATTGTCCAAAATACTGGACTCTGGTTCTCTGTGGGATATTTAAAATAGCTCCACCTTCTTTCTTAATTCTCTGCTGTAGCTCTGCGCTTCCAATTTAGGTGGCAACACCCCAAAAGACCACGTAAGGAGTGCTCAGATGAGTGCTGAAGTTGAGCATGACATTGCCACCTTGATTCATGGTATGCAACACAGAAATGGTCAACTGGAATGGGTCATCTGCAAGTTCAACCCGAAGTGACTCAATTAGGCTCAGAACTGACAGGAGTACGCTCAAGCAAAAACAGACCATGTATTTCCCCCCTAAGCTGGAATCTCTCGTCAGTTTTTATCTTCTCGGTTATTTTTTTTTTTCCTCTTTTGGGCATCTCTTTTTTTCTGTTGCAATTTCCTTCAGTTGGTGACCAAAGCCAAACAGATCACTGCAGCGAGCACTTAGCGTCCGTACTTTGAAAAAGCCCACAGGTCACTACAAGTTGGTTCCATTCATGGATTTTTCACATCTAGGGATAGCCAWAAAAGCTACAATTATTTGATCTGACCTCCTGTACAGTACAAGCCACAGTATCTCATCACGTGATTTCTACAAACATGTTGCTTGGATCAACAGAGGAAAGACTCTTTGAAACACATTCAAATTCCAATTTGACATCCATCTTTCTAAAAGAAATTGCTGTCATTGTTAAACTAGCCATTAAAAACAGAAAAAACTAATAAAAAAGCATTTCTTTAATTCTTTTACCCTCAGTCCCAGACCTGGGGTGTTATACCTCTAATAAATTATTTACAAGACCTCTATACTGYCAAGAATCTTCTCTGATTTTTTTCCCACAGACATTTGTTCACATTATTAACTCTTGATGTGTTTTCTCTTGGATAAATTGAGTAATTTGTGATGCTTTAGTCTGTCCCTTATCTCCCAGATCAATCTTGCGGCATTTTTCTGAACCATCTGCAACGTCCTGAACGTTGCTGAGACCAAGGTGGACACAGCATTCCTATAGATATCCTGCTATGTTACCCCTTAGACTAACACTACATTCATATATTACTTCACTTACATATCCAGTAACATACAGCTCTTAGATCACTACTGCAACCATCGCTTCAGGCTATTTTGTGGGATGTGTATGCTGGAAGTAAGCCTACTCTAAATGTTTTGTATCACATATAGGCTTACATTTGACACCACAGTGACCCAATTGGGTTTGCTGACCCCCCAGTCCAGACTTCTGCAGAAGTCATCTGCTTGTGATGATTCTCACTCCTCCAGTTGGTGTTTTATCTACAATTACACCAATGGTTAGTATTTTTTTTCCCCTCAACTGACAGATGCTGAATGCTATTGCAAAACAGCCCAGAAACACCCAAATTACTGCCTGCTGGGAGCTTGAGGAATACAGCAGAGAAGTTCTGTGCCAGCTTATCTGGTTTCTCATATTCTCCCTGAGCAGCTGTGTCTGCCCACTATCAGACACGGGCTAATGAACGGGACAGATTTGTACCCTGACCTTTCACGTTCTAGTACAGGACCAATATCAGATCCTTCCAAAACGCCGCTGGAAATCTCCACGCTGCGACGAAGAGCCTGATTTATGGTTACAGTTTTAAGACATCCGGATTCAGAATCCTTTTATTTAACAAAGGATATCCTAAATCAGATTCTTAAAGACAAGACACAAAGCGAATGAAATACTAACAGGTGAGAACTGGAAGGGGACGGAAAGAGAGGCAGGGCAATAAATAACATATAGTAAAAACTGCCTTGGAAATTCTTTGCCCTAACAATGGATACAGAGAGCCGCTTGCCTAAACGGTATTCAGTGTTCATAGACAGATGGGGACCGGCAAAGCTAAATCACAGAGATCTTAAAGCAAAGAGAGCTAGTGGAAACAAAAGGGATGCTACATTTGTGATGCTGCACTTGTGAAGGAGACGATGTTTAGTAATGAGGTCAAGGAGAAAGTGGATAATCCCTGCAGTAACCAACTACACAAAACCCACCCTAAATAAGTTTTGGCAGGGCAGACAGAGTAGAGAGGTTCAGTCCTGGAAAGCGTGGCCAAAAATGGAGGCAAGATACAGACAGTTTTATGGATGTTAAAGGTCGGATTCAGTTCTAGACACCTACAGTTAGGTACTTCTGTATGTGCTTGGTGTTGATGTTACCAAAACAGCACATGAGGCACAGACAGTGACTCAGCTCACCCTCACGTACACAGGGTGCACTGCTATCCACGCTCCACTCGCTGGAAATACGAACAGGACCTATTTCTTGGAAGAAATGGAAGAGCAGGAAGTCAGCTGAGGGTGAAGAGACTCAAATTTGGATGCTAAGAYAGAAAAAGAGGACAAACAAATTCAAAACAGCAGATGGGTATCTTAAATTTATAATGCCAGTCTCGTATAKTGTGCGTTATTCTCTATTACCACCTTGATACGTCTTAATGTGTCATTTTTCCAGAGACAAGATGAAAAGATTTCCTATTCTTATTTCCTAATGTCACTCATTTCATCCTAAGCCTCCTATAAAAGCTGCCCTTTTATCTCCATTTCTCTCTTTAAGACGCCTGTAGGTATTTAAACATGGTGCTCACTGGAGACGGAATAAACACACAATTTACTCTTCCATCTCCTCCCTGCCCATCACGACACAAATTGTTCCTATTTGCACTTCAGGTCGAGTCTCGTACTCTGCAAGGCCTGCGCTTTTGCTCAGAGCTCGTTTTGCTGGAACTACGCGTTCGCGCACCCAAAAGTCACCTTTTGGCCATAAGGCTGAGGACCATCAGCACYGACAGGCGCAAACAGCTCGTCAAAGCGAATCAGCTATAGTAAGAAAGAAAACGTAAGGAAGATCTTTTAATCTCCACATAGCTTACAAGATCCAGAGGCAGACTCTCAATTTGCAGACCCCTGTTCTCTTCTCACTAAGCAGTAATATAAGTTAATTTAGTTTCAACTAAATGATGCTGCTGTACATTTTCCCCAACCCGTCCCACTACCCGATAGGCTAAGCACAGCTGTACCACTTCTCGCAGTGCCTATTCCAAGCCATATTGCYTGAGTAATTCTGATTACTAGATCTTCCACCCAAAGCTCCTGCAAGGGTAATAGAGAAAAACGAAGAAYGGCCACTTCCAAAGTAAGGAAGAAYGGGAAAACTAAAAGTCACACGCTTCAAAACCATCCTTAAAGAGGGCAAATCATGYGGACACTTGAAAACCTGCAGTGTAGGAAATTGCTATTAATCATTTTTTTTTTAATCTACCAACATTAAAAGGGAACCCTAATAAGGATTTATTGASAGTCTACATAAAAAGCTTTGGAAGCTATAGAAACATCTTACATACTACCAAAAAGTCAAAGACTTTTGGGGTAGTCTTTCGTCTCTGGAGACAGTCTCTGTTAATACAAGACCTCTAATAAATGGCACAGCAAAGATTTAAAATGGTTTCCTCAGATTTTACAACTATTTCTAACCAAAGAAGAATGGAATGGCAGAGACCTACAAACTACAAGATAGATTTATGGTGTTTTATGCTGAAATAAAGTTCTAGTAAATTTTGATATAATAAGACAGCCTATATAATGAGGAATAAAATTCCTCATTTCATTAATATATTTCCTATGCATTTTCCAGGTATGAACGGCACATAATACACAAAGACAGGAATCTTCCAGGAGGAGAACAATACAACGAACTGGCTGTCAATTAGCTACACCTGTAAATTAAGTTTAAAAAGATTAAAACATGCTAATAGTGACCGACACCTTTAACTCATTTCTGAAAAGACGCATCAGACTCCAGGTAACTTCATCCCCAGAGACATTTTTCATTTAAGCCACTGCTAAGATATTTTAACAGAGCTCAAGAGCATGATATTTGTTTCTCCATCTATATTCCTTATATCTTCCTAGATAACATTTTATCCCAGGAGCTAACAGGGAAGTATGCTGACTCTAGTTTCCATTTTTGCCAAGAAAGGGAGAAGGAAAACATCCTAGTCCAAATCTACCTACCTTCAGAGAATATGGAAAACCTCAGAGACTTAAATGACTTCAAAAACTTTGGGAGATCTATTGGGAATGGGCATAATTCACCCTACAAGCCCTTAGCAGATGATACTCCACCTCAGATGATTGGTACAGACGTCTCCACTTAGGAAGTACACCTGGACTCACTTAACTAAAGCCTGGCTACTCATTTTACGTAGGAGAAAAGAGAATGCACAAGACAACTGCTGTAAATAATCACATTCGTGGCCCAGCCTAACCTCTGTTATATTTGTATATTATCCAGGGCTCTGCCTCCCTCGGCAGTAGCATCTACCGAAGCGCAAAAGCCCCAAGCAGATGCGGTGGTCCACCTCGCTGCACGTGCAACTTGCTTCTCTGCAAATACAAYTCAACTATACGTTTAGGCATTTGTGCTTAAGAATTAGAAATAAGGACTGCCAAGTGCTCAGCAGGCCACACAGCTGGGCACATTAACCAGGTGTTGTTATATTAAAGGTAACATGAAGCTAGAGCACTTTAAGAAATGGCCAAAAGGGTGGTGGAAAAAAAAAATCACCAAATGGATCAAGAATAAACAAGGAAGACACCATAGTTTGGGAGGGATTTATAGCAGACATTTAAAAATATGTTATAGGCAATCAAACAAAAAATAAGGTCAAGAGCTTGTATGGTCAATGGGTGAAAAGGATAAAGTTTTGCCACTACAGTTGCCTTCGAGAAGCACACCTACAGTTTTCCAAATCTTGGGTGGCTCCACCCACCTTCTTCTTCTTTCTCCTGAAAGGAGAAAAAAAAAATCCCCAAATCCCACAAACCACAAATACAAGCTTTAATTTAAATTAATGATAGTTTCTTTTCAAGATTAAAGCAGTAGCTAATGTAGTTCAGAGCTGCAGCACAGAAGTTTCATCTTTCCAATCAGATCAAAAGAATCACCTGATCTATAGTGGTTTCATATTTAAATGGTCTGGAACCTGAGTCTTGGCAACACAGGCCACTCGCCCCTATTTCTTGTGCTTCATGGAAACTGCAGCATCAGGATACCAAAGCAACATCACTTGTCACCAAAATGTTAATCAAGAGTATATTATTATAAATCCCTAAACAGAAGCATTTATACATTAGTGGAACTTATCCTTAACTGAAGGTTAATACTATGCATATGTGAATAAATACATAGAACTATTAAAAAAAGTCATTTAAGAGATAGCATTCAATTTTGTCATTTCAACCTCTCTTCGTCGTGATGCCCAGCAACTTTGTTTAATCTTCCAAACCACGGCTGCCACCAGGAGCAAAGACAGGAAACAACTGTAAAGGAAAAAAAAAAAAAGAAAAAAAAAGAAAAAGAAAAATCTCTCATTGTCCTTGTTCATAACATAGCAGCTGAAAACTTTAGCAAATCAAAAACTAGACCAAAAGTTCATATCATTAATAAATTAGAAACTGGCTTCTGAACATTATGCTCTAGGACTGTTGAAAAGTACCCTATCTTGCCCAGGATTGCTACATCATCTGTAAAGGAAAAAAAAAAAAAAAAAAAAAAAAAGAAAAAGAAAAATCTCTCATTGTCCTTGTTCATAACATAGCAGCTGAAAACTTTAGCAAATCAAAAACTAGACCAAAAGTTCATATAATACTTAGAGGTACTTTGATGAAAGATAATACGGCCGCGCAAAATGTTTTGCACAGTTCAGTGCTCATGACACCTGGCGAGGAAAGATGTACATCTATTTTTGGAGAAAACYGCAGTTTCAAAGTTACCTATTTGACCTCTTCATACAACACTAGGAAATTTCACTAGGAAATCAGAACAGTAAAGCAGAAAGCTTTAATTAAATTGGAAAAAAAAAAAACAGTACCAACTATCTTTGGCCCTATTTAAAGCAGGAAGATAATTGTGACACACTACTAGAGGGGCGTCTGGGATTCTTTTGGATTCTAGGGTTGGTCGCACTGAACTTCAGAGATCATCGTTTGTCAAGTGAGAGTTTATTGGAGCTAAGTTATAACAAAGCTAACAGGATAGCAAAGCTGGGAATATAACAGCACTGACAACATATGTACTTTCAAGAGTTCTAGTCAATACCAGCACGCACATCAGTTAGGTGACCTCAGCCCAAACACTGCTTAGTGGGTAGCAACGCAYCCATTAGCAAGTCACTCTGTGGGGAATGCATGTAGACGTCTACGGTGTGGCTCTGGCCAAGATGTCTGATTGACAGATGTCTGAGTAACAGAGCACTGGACCAGGTCACCCGGAGAGGTTGTGGAGTCTCCTTATCTGGAGGTCTTCAAGGCCCACCTGGATGCAACCCTGTCTAACATGCTCTAGGTGACCCTGCTTGAGCAGGGGAGTTGGACTAGATGATCTCCAGAGGTCCCTTCTAACCTCAACCATTCGGTGACTCCTTCTAYGGTGTGGCTCTGGCCAAGATGTCTATAGTGTAGGTCTGCAGTGTCACTTCTCCTTTGTCTGGATTTGGCAATCATGGAGTTGTTAGAGGGTGTGCCTGCAGGCTGTGGCAACCCCACAACATAGTGCTCTGGTCGTGGTGCCCCTGGGATTCGTTAGCTCTTGGAGAGCACCCCAGAGCAAACCCATCTTCTATGCGTGCACCAGCCGGAGCCCTGTGCTTGCCTGTGTTGTGTGTGTCACTTCACCCCTTGATATATGTCACTTCACCCCCTTTTTTCAGAAGTCTGCAAATTCCCTTCGGTGTGCAGTGGACAGCTTTTTGGTAAGTACAGAGTACTGGGGAAATGCACACTGCTATTTAGATGCCAGAAGTAAAGCATACTTATTTGTAGTAACATATAAACAACTGTTAAAATTAATAATCTTAATTCTAAGAGCAACAAGATTTGTTTGGCCTATTGACTCAAACCTGGTAAATCAAAGTGCTGTTCCAGTTCAATATGTAAATACAGAAATCTTATTTCCCTCAATTTACAAGGATTTCTTTCTCACACAGTAAAATCAGTTTGATCAGATGCCAACACTGAGAACATCTTCAGGCGAGTTCCATGTGATCTTAGGTAAATTAGTGTCTTAACATTAACATGACATGTTTGCAAGCAAACCAGGCACCTTCCTTCAGCACAGGTTTCACAGTATGGAGCATGGAATACGGAAATTATCCTTGCAATTTAGCACTGCATTCTTTCCCAAGCAGATCTGTTACGGCATCTGTACTTCAAGGAATGTTGTTATCAAGAGGAAGCTGCTCTTCYCCAGGTTCAGCAGCATGACAAACACTCACGAGCTGCACAGTCTCATGAGTACTCCTTTGCCACTGCACAGGCTGAGYGTGATGTCCCATATCCAACAACTATTCCATTCCATAAAGAACAGACCTGTAAAAGACTGGTCATTTATGTCAACCAGCTCCATGCACTGTGAAACTCCAAGGCAACGTTTGGGAAGGTAAGAGGACAGTCCTTCCCAAAGGCTGGCTATCTGCTATACATTAGTAGCGACATAAAAGTAGCAATTATCATTAAGGCATACACTCCTCCTCGAGAGACTAGTAAATAATCAAGTGCAAAACAATTCTGTACAGTAATTTGTCCGTTATTATGAACATCTTCATTTAAAAGTGCTAAKGCACTGATGGTTCTGTCTTCTATCGCTTCTACGGTTACGGAGAGATTCACAATTACTTTTTCTAGTTCAGCTACTCCCAATCAGAGTATGAATCTAGAAGAAGAAGAAAGAAAAAACACTTGTCTGGAACAGGCATCCAAACCAGAAAGCTTAGTGGATTTTCAGATTTATGCCCATAAGAGGATCCACCTCTGTGGTAATTCAAACTTGGTCTCCAGTTTTCTATAACCCTTGCGGTTGGGTTTTAAGGCTATTCGGCTCTTGTAGTTAGGCCCAGCAACAATTTAGCTCTCTCACRATAAGAGATAGAAGATTGCTATTAATCAGCTTCTTTGTTCCTCAAACTGGAATATTTCTTTTCATAGGAGCTTCAAATAGAATTGATCACCTTTTTTTTTTATTATTATTTTACCATATTTCCCTGTTTTTATTTTTTTTATATAATATACATACAATTTTACACTTTAACTTAAATCAACAGTTGTTACACTTATGCATAGATTTTACTGTGGTTGCACAGTCCAGGATCACAGGTTTCACCTTGTTCCTGCTGCTCACGACCCACATGCTGTCTATCCTGCCTCCAGACAGCATGGAAGCAGCAGGGTCCTTCGACAGCGTTTCCTGGTGCTGGGATACCCACACTACTTCCTCCCAAATATCTCTGTCCGATCTGAATCATATACARCACTGTAAAATTGGAGTGGATCTACTCTACCCTACTATTTGCCTGCAGCAATATCTCATGTTTATTTTCCATTTTGGCTTCCTATCACTATGGGCTTTTCCTCAGAGATACTCAGCCTCCTCCAGTTTTCCCAAGGCTGCTTTAAGGTAGCTACRCAATAGCCAGCACAGGTACACCAGGTAGCTAATAGTTTTGCCTCTTCCTTCAATTCATTCATATTCTTCCACTTAATTCCAAACTGCATCTGGATCTCTGCAATGGTCTTCTGCCCACTACGAGTCCCTCTTTTCCCAGAAAGACGTGTTCTCAGGTTTCTTGACCATTACAATCTCATGAGGACAGCATGGCTAACACATGGGAATATCTAACTTCTAACACCAAATATGTGACATGCCAGCAGAGGGACATCTGGGATTCRTTCGGATTCCAGGGTTGGTCGTACTGAATTTGAGAGACTGTCATATGTCAAGAGTGAGAATTTATGAGAACTAACAGGTTATAACAAAGCTAACAATATARCAAGGCTAGAAATGTAACAGTACTGAAAATATACATCAGAGCTCTACAGTTTAATTACAGGTGCATGATACAATGACCACTCTCGCCCTTTTGGGGTCACCCTTCTGGTCTAATTTTCCCCATTTTCTCCTGAGGGTCCTGCAGACTCAGCAGGTCTGATCTGCCTGAATACCTCCCCCAACTTCACCTGCATCCCTAGCCAGACATGGGAACAACCTTTGCTCCTAACAGTTTTCCCTAAGATCACAATTTTTGTTTTTGTACAACAGTACTGCAGAAAGCCTCTCCTCTGAAGCACCACCCCAACGGGTGAGGTAAATGTCTACAAACCTCCTTTCTCATGCTGCAGTGTATACTTAAARAGAGTACTTAAAGGAAGGTTAAAAAATTAGTCTCTATTCTTGTTAAAGAGCACTATTCAGGCCAACCACTGTGCTCTGTACATTCGAACCGGGATTTCTTTTAAACCGAAAGCCAGTGCGCCTCTTTCCTCCGAGTGCTCTTTCATTCCCTCCAGCACTGCCAGCACAAAGCTCCAAGTGTGGCACTGCATCCCCCTTTTAAAAGGGCAAAAATACGCATTTAAGCCCCCTTCTGGGTTGCTGTTGCAGTGCTCCTAATGGAGATCCACAGCCACGCAGAAAAGCAACTATGCCAGGTGACCCACTGCAACCACTCAATACTCCCTGCCTTCAAAAAGAAGCTCAGTCCTCCCTCAAGACATCTTTCCTTTTCTCGGATCACCAAACCTCCTCGCATTTTCAAACAACTCTGTGGTTCCCCCCACGCCCTCCTGACATGCTCATCCGAACATCTGCTAACCCTGACGACCGCTTCCTCTTGGATGYGAGATCTAGCGGTGAACCTAAAGACCACAATTTCTGATGACCATGGGTTTCTTGCTTGACTGTTGTCCCTCCCTTTTCATAAATGCCATGCTGTCCATCTTATACGAGATGTAAGGGAGTGCATGTTTTGTCCTTCAAGCAGAACTTCAGGGAGCTCTATCCTACAGGAACCCTACCTTACAATGGCAAATTCTTCAGTACAGAGTAGCGCAAAGACTGAGCAATATTGCAATTAATTGTTAGAAGGGGACAGACAGCAAGAGCCTTCTCCTGAGATGGAAAAGAAAGRGAGCAGATAAGCAAACAAGACGAGCAATTCAAGCCATGCCAGAGGACCTCCCAGGGCACTGGGAGAGGGTTGTCTATCCTGTTAAAATGACAAAATGATCCCTAGCCTGCTTTTGGCCTATGCCAATGAGTGCTTTCTCGATTGATGGTCCAGCACAGCCTGAGATTCAGCACCGGGCAGGATCCACTCCACTGGGCAGTTCGCRTGTGGTCGTTCTGCTTCGGATGCTGAGAGTGTTTATTAGTGCAGACATGGACTGCTCACGAAGATCCCAAAACAGTCCTACGGGCGATTAATTTACTAGTGCAGAYGTAGCCAAAGAGGCTGACGCCACTTCGCGGAAATCTTCTCTTGTAAGCAATTGTTCCTGATTATATGTCATTATCCACAGCCGGTATATTATAAAAACTGCATGGGATCAGGCACTGAACACTTAAGCAGCCGTCAGTAGGTAACATGTGATTATATTTTTCTGACAGAGATGTGTACAGAAATATTCCTTACTGTCTTATTCCAGATGCTATTAAAATTTGACACTTGTGACTTCAGCATTAAAATATCTGCACAGCTTTTAAAGACTCCTATGGCGCCTATTTCTTCACAAATTTACGCAGGATCACAAAGAGATTTGTTTTGCCTTTTTCATTTTATGAGATGCTTATTCCAAGTCAATTCTCCCACATTTTATCTAAAATATTAAAATCTGACTTAGTTCACTGCAGAAGTATGGTCATTTTTCTGTGATTATGAACAGTTCAGACAAGCTTTTGATAGTYGCCATATATTCCTTTTTGGGAGGCATAGGATTAAAACTGAGTTTTGTAGTAAAAAATCTCCCCCCTGCTCTGTCATGAATACAGCATATACATTAAATCTTTAATCAGCATTTTGCAAAAGTAGTAAAAATGCATCACTGATAATTCAGGATTTCACAGCTTCAGTTTGCCCTGTCTTTCCTGATGCAACCTACTGCTGCATTCGGTGAAGGGTGAGAGCAGACTATCTCCATCACCTGTATTTTCTCAGGGCCAAGGTCACGCTTGATTAGATGGATTTTTGACTTACGATACACTTGAACAAGCACAAGTGAATGAAGGGATAGCAAAATTTGAGTGCCAGCGTTCATCTTGGGACTCTGCTGGTTCCTCTCAGCATGAATGCCACCACGTTTGCTGAAYGTCTTCAGCGAGCTTTTTCCTATGCTCTCTTATAAGTTCCCTTTCCTCAAAAAGGCTTCAAGTCTTTCTAAGGCACAACAAGATTGGCTTTATCTCTGAGGCCCAAACATGACAGTGCTCCCTGAAGAGAAAAAAACCCAAAGCTACCCAAGCAAAAACAGCACAGCTGAGACCACAAGCTCCAATTTTTGTCTTTTGCCACTGTTTTATTTTCAGTAAGATCTTAAGCTCAGTGTACAAATGAAAGATGGAGATAAACTCTCCAAGGTATCAAGGAGAGGTGTCCACRGCTCAACATTTAATTTGACCATGCAAACAACAATATTCAAAATATCTGCAGGAGCCCCCAAGACAGACTGACAAACTGACACCAATACTCTCTGCCTGCTAGGCAATTCCCACTGTAATTTGAGCAGGAACTKTATCTCAGGATAAATTATTTTAGCTTACAGCAAACAGCTACTATCATGGCTTATTAATTTTGCCCCTTTATTTTCAGGAAACAAGAAGAAAATTTGAAGGTTAGAGGGAAAGAGCCAAAYGTTTCCCCAGCCCAGCAGCGCTATGCTATGAAGACCCATTTGAGATTCCTTGTGGTCCTATCTGTTCTTCCGTGAATGGTGTCTCTGGACAGCTGCTGTCCAGGTAAGCATGGGCCATGCTAAGTTTTGGGCCACATACAACAACCAAATGTACAGCAAAGGAGATCTTCACTTTTCTGTAGGTTACCATTACAAAACATGTAGCTTTTACTTAATTCCCTTTTGGAAATACATGTTTGACAAATTTCGGTGTGCCACAGTCTGTCAATGCTTCTTGCCTYATTTCTGGCACCACAGCTAAGACATTCTGAAGGAATTAGAGAAAGCAAGTAGCAATTAAAGGCCAATAAGTAACCTTCCTAAAACACTCAATACCTTCTGTTTCAGAGAAACAGCATCAATACAACATTGTACTGTCACAAGGAGGCAGCAAATACTCACAAAAGCTATAAAAACACTAAGGAAATCTTATCTCCCCCCTTGCACTACCTCCCTTTGGCAGCACTTTGGAAGGGAGCAAACGCAGCGTCTGCCGAGCACGCCGCAGTTCACCACCCACCARAAGAGCCCCAGGGTTCCCAAGATCTATCTCTTGAGTTTAACTCAGCCTAAACTATCCACAAATACGTTAAAAGACCTAAAGTAGTGTCAGCTATTTTAAACCAGCTTTTGTCCACCCCTCCTTGCAGAAAGCAACCACATAAATGCAGCAGCACTGGAAGGAAAGGCCTCCTCGCAGTGACTGCTGTGTCGAAAAATGCTTTGGAGTGAAAGTCTACTGGCTGCTGTGTCCCAGCCAGACGCTGCGCTGTGCCCTGCTGCCTCTTAAAAGCTTCCCTCTGCCAGCTAGGAATATACAGCCATTTCAAAATGGCTTTAAAAATAAACCCTCACTGCAGAACTTCTTTCATCTTCTCCTTCTATTTCTTTCTGTTCCAAAACTGTTCGTCTACCAYCAGTCTCCTTCATCCTTGAAATCCACCACTTAAGTCCTCTCTCTACAACCACCTCAACACTTTTGTTACCTTTTGTCCTCATCTAATCTCCTTGAAAAAAAGGCGGAAGGGAGAAAAATGTTCTTATGCTCCTAAACATCTCTGCACAGTCCATACGCACATCCTGCAGAAGTCAGGTAACAACGAAGCAGCACTTTCAGCAGCGGCACCTGAACCATTACCTATTCAGTTTCCACCTCCCCAAGCTCAGTCTAAGTGGCTGCCTTTTTTCCACCCAAAGAAAGGAAATAAGAAAAATGAGACTAAAAACCAGACTAAAAGGCAAAGGAGCAATCTAGAGTTATCTAAGACCTCCTAGAGAGCTTTTCATCCCACAGAAATTTGAACGTGACTCTTTGTTTGGGTTAAGTTCTACAAAACATAGCTTCCGTTGGCCTACAGAAGTTGTAAGATCTCATAAGCAGCACAAACATAGCAGTTCTAGGGAAACTTGGCATTCACAATTTACATTAAAGATTTTTTTTCTATTTAATAATTTATTAGTTCTTAACTATTCATTACACCATGTAATGATGTAAAAAAAGATTAAAAAAAAGACCATAAAAAAGAACAACATGGTTATAAGTAATCTCTCCTCAGTTGGCCCCAACAAATGCAACAGCCATTTATTGATACTGCCTACATCACTCTATACTCCAGGAATGGAGTCCCCAATACAAAAATCTGAACTTGAACATCCCATCTGCTTACCTGAACATCCCATCTGACTTTATACTGAACTCTAAGCTCCTTTTTGCAGAAGAAAGGAGTTTCTTTCCACTTCAGGTATCCATAAATCCATATAATACATATAGTACAGTTGCATTTTTAAATGGATGGAAAACTTCATCAGCAATGTGATATGACACATTCTCATGATAGGAGAAGAAAATCCATCTGGTAGATTAGGGCCCAATTATTAAACTCTTCTACAATGTTTATCAACATTAGAATTGCCAGTAAAAAACAACGGTTTTAAATGCCAGAATATACAGCAGCTTCAGTACTAATATGCCTTAATATAAATGTCATTTAATAATTTCAGAGAGCACTACTGTGATTACTAGAAACGCATACCAAATTATTTTGATGAATTGGAAGCTACTTAAGTACCTAAAAGCAACTTTTAATATGCTGGGGAGTTATAGGTCACATTTTTAACTGCTCAACGCATTTAACCTCCAAATAGTTGGAACAAATACATAATGCTGAAGCAGCTGCCTGTATAATGATGCCAGATAAAACCAGACTGGTGGAATGTCTCTTTTACTACTGTGGGTACTGGGTTTGCACTGCTGGTGTTCGCCAAACTGCTACTTGCAGCCAACAGCAAAGAAACAGACCTGATCTGCAGATTAATGACATTACTTTTCTGCTGAAAACGGCACCAAGGTTAAACAAGTCACCACTCACCTCACTTGGGGCAGGTCGTATTTTTCTATCATCTACATCTTTCAGTAGCACAATCAATCTCAGGCTTTGTGACATTGTGGCAGCCTCCAAAATCATGGATCAGTTTAACTAAAGGTTTGAAGTCTTTYGGGAAACTAAGTATATTAATGTATTTTCTTGATTTTGGGGGGAAGCTCTTTAGGGTTCAAACCCTCCTGTGCTATCACAAAGGACATACACTTAAAGGAAAAAAGACACATTATCCTCTCGCAAGTCTAGCAGCTGGAGCTTCAAGAAAACACATCAAAAGTCACAGGACATATGATAAAACTGGAATTTAAAACAATGTTTCCCCRACCTCTGTTTTGAAGGCTTTTCCTTTCTACTACATGAGAACAAGCTACCCTGAAAGCAGGGACATCTGAGCAGGCTACTGCTACTAGATCTCCCCTGAACGGGACTGGGGACAACGTGGCCGACCTGCCACCATTCTCAGTTTTCCTCCTCTCCACAAGCCTCCAGACTAGACTGGTCTCCTCCACTCATTTCGTGGGAGATACACTAGGGAAATACAATTAGTGGAGCCTGGAGGGCTTTTTGGCTCACCTGAAAGTGAACACCTATATCTGGCAACCGAACTGCTCTCTGGAGTCCATCAATAACAACTTAGTCACAACACACAAATAGAAACCTTCATTAAGATGTCAAAACTGTAAACTAAATCGCACTCAATTAATAGATTTAAAATCCAAAGTGCTTATATCACACCCAGAATCACTACATTGCCACAGGAGAACGTGGAGGCCAAAAGCATAAGGGGGCACTGATAATGATGAAACTAATTAATGAAGAAAAACCAGATGGCCCTCTGCTCTGATCAGCGTGTGATCATTATAGAGGATTAACTGAAGAGGCATGAGGAGAACATGGAAAAAAGAAAGTCATGGAATCTGAACTATTAATTTTCTTCATGTTGTTAGAAATAATGGTCAGATACTTCCAAGCTCTTTTTTTTTCTCAGGGAAAAAAAAAAAAAGGCAATTTAGACTGGATTTTAAAGGCACATACTTAGTGATAGCTAAGAAAAAAAAAATTCTGCTCTAGAAAGAAATTATTARGAAAAAATAGTGAATATCTACAGTATGACTCCAGACGTGAATTATTGAAACAGACCATTCCCACTTACTGAGAACACTGGGCAAATGTTTATGGCTAGAAAAATCGACATACAGCATGTTAAACCATCTGCTCAACTTGTACAATGACAAACACAGCTCCCTCTAAAGTTTTCACGAGGGATAAGTCCAATTATTCATGCCAAAGTAAAATACACAATTTTATATTCAGATCTTTGTACAGGCCATAGTTATTTATTTAATAGTGTGCCACCATGAAAAGACAAAATCTTCCCTTGTAGTTTTTTTTTTTTTTCATTTGTGAAAGACTCATTTCTCTTGCAATCACTGTATGATTATGATGAGATTGGAGACAGTGTTGAACCCCCCCCCCCCAGAAGAAGGTTTAAGAACAGATATGAAAAAAGAGCAATGCAGCAGCCAAGAAATGGACCGGGGAGAAGAAACACAGCAGAAATGGAATAGAAAACATGTGAGGTCTTTAGGAAATTAATGTAACAAAACTCAACATGAGATCTTTGAGAGCGACAGAGCACTAGAACAGGTTGTCTAGAGAGGTTGTGGAGTCTCCCTCTCTAAAGACATTCAGAATCTGCCTGGACACGATGCCATCTAATACATTCTAAGTGACCCTACTTGAGCAGGGAGGTTGGACTAGATGATCTCCAGAGGTCCCTTCCAACCTCAACCATTCTGTAATTCTGTGATTTTACGGAAAATGATTACATTTCACCAAATCTCAGAGTGCTTTGATTATCCACACTCACATTCTCACAGCCACAAGCACCAACATGGAAGTGTCCAAGCAGTCTGGTGAACATCGCTTGTGGCCCACARAAAGGACAACGGACGGTGGCCATCAGGTCCTCACCACACCTCCTGCCTTCCTCTCCCCTGGAGACAGTAAACCAGATTTATAGGTCTTTTATACCTTATAGGACCCAACAGCTTCTTTGGCAGGACCCTTTGGCCTCAGTTTTGCTCACTTCACCGTTCTGACCTTTGAGCCAAGTTGGAGGATCAATGCCTCCATTTGCTCGCTTTGAGTTTCTTAGTGCTGCTGTGCTAACAGCAAAAGGTCTGGCAGCTTTGACGTGCTCTAATCTTGCTGCCATCCTCCCGGCTTTGTCTCCTGCTGACAAGTTGGCCGGGCTACTGGAGCACGTTCTGGGCCTCATGTGACCATCACTTTTTCCAATTGCTTTGTACTCATCTGCGTCACGCTCGTTAAAACACAAGCCACTCTTTCAGCTCTTGTTCTGCTGTTTCTTCTGGGGCTTACACATACTTTTCTATCCATATTTTGTTCAGACCAACCTTAATATTTCTATCACAAAACTGGACAACAAAGCAGGGAAACACAGAAGACGGACACATTTTTCAGAAAAAAAGGAAGAAAAAGGATTAGCAGTCAGTACCATCAGTTTAGAAGCCACAATTATTTTTCATACTATCTTCTGTACGTGACACACTTGGTACATCAGTGAGAAATACACATTATAGACACATGTGATGGCATAAATAGATTTCTGGAAGATAGGGAAGCACAGACACTAATAGCAATGTTTACTAGAGACTGTCAAAATAGCTCAAACCTTGTTTGCTGAAAGAAAGCAGCAATATCTGTAAAATAAAGAGCTATGTTATGAAAAGCAGAGAGGAAGAAACAGAAAACACAGTTTGCTTGCAACTCATGTAGCTTTACAAAGGTTAGCAATGGTTGGAATATCATTTCTCCTGCCACTCCAATTATAATGCAATATTAATGATCCTGTAACTTCATCTTTTTACTCAATCTTTATCCACTGACATTTTCTCAGTGTAAAGTAACAAGTTAACACGCGGCAAAATAAAATGGCAACACACAGCCATGCACCTCACTGAGACAAATCCCCCAACTCCAGAAGGAGTTCCCAGGGTCTAAGAGCTCCCCTAAATGTGAAGCGCGCCGTGTTCGACTCTAGCTCTTAAATTAAAGAGAAATCAAACCCAGTGGTCACATTTTGTCCTGTTTCACGCTACTTGATGTCATTTATATGTATTGCCAAGATTACTGGTCTCTCCGTAACTTCGTCTACCTCGTACAGGCTTGGGGTCCTGCAGGCATCTGCGACCCTGCATGGATTAAACAACGCCGGAGTTTTGCAACGTAACTTGCATTCCAGTGCCCTTTGGAGGGACTTTATTTTACCTAAACCACCACAAATGTCAGCTCAGGAAATAATAAGAGAGACTAAAACTCCTGTTTTCCTCCACGGTTTCCCCACAGATGGAAAAATGTATCTGTTGTCAGCACAAACAAAAAGAAAGAGCTTTGAAAAATGTTGCTTGCAGAATGGCAAGCCATACTAAACATTCATTTTCCAGAACAAAAGTCAGTCTATTTTTGTACCCACTGCACTCAAAGAATTGATACACATCTCCATTTCCAAGCTAGAAGGGGCCTATATTTCAAACGTGGTCTTTCCAACTGTCTTTAAGCTTTGCAGAAAAGCCTTTTCACTGCCTCTGCTCAGTGTGCAAATTTTCAGGCAACTCTTATCTCATTAATGTCACAGGGGGCTATCAGATATTATTTATTCCTACTCAAACCTTGGATGTAACAGCAATTATGAAATGTACCCTAGAGCATTAAAAATAGAAGGGTTTCAATAGTTGCCCATATAAACAGCAGAGATGAATCATGCTGCTCTAATACACCAGCTATTTAGCATGTTATAGCAACTATAAAATAAAATACTCTTGAGCAGAACTTTGCAGTAGTTACAGCTCTAGAAACAAAGATTTTTTAATGTATTATGAACACTTGAGTGGAAAACATCAATAAATTGCCTTCTTCCAAACAGATATGTTCTTATTTTTCTGGTGTGTTAAGGTGTTAGTTTAGCAGCATTGAAATATTACTTTTCCAGGAGATTCATGTGATAACAGAGAGAGAGAGAGAGAAGGAAAGTCACTGTTGACTGTATTCAACTGATCTTTTTGATGTGTATTTTCAACTGCATGTGCTCATTAATGTACTTAATACACATCTTCTGCTCTAAACACTGGTTCTATTTTAATAACAGAACAGGAGAAACTGCAGGTATTGAAGAGTTTCAGATTCTCACATGCAGATAATCTGGGCCTGTAAAGAACACATGCACAGCCTGGAAAGTCCTGATTAATCATATGTCAGATGGAGCTCAGCTCAGCAAAAACAGCGATTAAAAAGCAGCCAAAGAACCAACGACTTCCCCATTATAGTTAAAAGTAATTACCCTGCAATGAAGATATTTAGGATAAGACCATGACTGCGCTTGATTCAACAAAACTAACTCTCAAGGCTGATTTAGGAATAAATTAGGTGGTGGGTCAAGCCTGGTGCTCACCTGGAACTGTTCTAAAGCAAGCTAAATGCTGAAAAAACTACATATTAAAACAATTTTGGTATAAACCACTTGCCTGAAAGATCCATCTGGAGCTCCTTTATTTAATTATATTTAGTGTGGAACCTCAAGCAGAATATTATTCCCACTGCCTATTTTAAAATGGGCATAATATTGCCTACTTTAAAACAGACTGTAAGATCGGGAGTAAACGTACATGTATAATCACCCTGTGGGAGTTCTCCTTATGGACCAAATACTGGTTTTTATTTGTGGAATATTAACAGTTCCTAAAATTGAGACTAATACATCAGATTACGAAACCTTAAAGAGATGGTCCGTTGTGCTTTGGGAGACTTCATCTCTTTGTTAGGGATACACCTTTTTGGAGAATGGAAGAGGAAACAGCCTTAATATCAAAACTGATTCTGCTGGTTCTGCTCAAACAGAATCATCAATTTACTTCACATCAAGAAATGACCTTTACCAAGCTGTTCATGAACAGGAGAAAAGTATTTGGTTTCAGCTGTGTTGAAATGTACACTTGTATTTAACTTCACATATTTTCAGCAGTTCAGTTTAAACCACCAGTGCTACCTATAGAGCCTTAAATTAGTCCACGCTTAACCTCTTGCAAAATCACTTCCTTAATTTATGATTTATGCCTGACACTCAGTGAATGTCTGCAGTTTCTCCAGTCATATTTCATTTGCATGACATGCAACTCAGATCACTTCTATACAATTTTTGGAATAACTTCTCCATTTCAAAAAGCCTTCCCCACTCCACCCTCTTCCTCTAACCTCCCTTTGCCTGCATGCACAGGACAAGATGCATCTGCAAAGATGAGCACACACCTCCCCTAATAGAATTCCTAATAAAATACTTCAAACATAGTAGGGATTTGCATTTGCTAGGCTGCCATGTAAACAAGATGTTTACTTTTTTTTTTAAATAAAACAATATATCACAATAAAAAACAAAGATCTTTCCTAAAAAAGAAATATTTAGCTGTCTTAAATGAGAAATACCTGAAAAATGTCACAAAGAACTGTACCAGGTCCATAAAGTTGCTGTGCTGTGAGAATGCAATCTGCAAAAGAAAAGCAAATGCTTTCTATTACTTACTGCAAAGCAAATTTAGATTTAAAATGCATTGTTGCTGGGATCAAAAAGTTATAATGAAGTATGTCTTTACTTAATTAACATTTTTGCACACTGTTTTGAAAAAACACTGAAACAGTCTAAGGGAAAAGAAAGTAAACTACAGCTTCAGATTATTCTTGCAATCATACATCCAAAAAAAGAGACTAGGATAAGTAACAGCTCTGTCTTCCAGCACTGTTCCAAGAATAGTCTGCAGAAAAAAAAAAAATCATAAGCATACGTTAATCACCTTGGAGAAAAAAAATAGTTCAAAAAGAATTTGAACATATAGGTTTCCAGGAGCTAAAGTAGAACATTTTTAATTACCATAAGCAATCCAAAGTACAACATTAAAAAGTTAAAAACGCATGCTCCTATTCAAATCATATTCTTATATCAAAAAACTCCTTCAATAAGTAACTTACACCAAGAGCAGCAAAAAGGCATGAAATACAGAAGATAATAGACACTGTAAAAACAGCTATGGCATTCATCTTAACTCACTTTCCAGCAATCCACTCAAACTGCAAAGAAAAGTGGAAAAACAACTGAATATTTTGGACAAAAAACAGAGAGAAGAAGTGAACAGGAAATTGGGAGGTGGTTAGAGGCAAAAGGAAAGATTAGGGAGCCTGGTTAAAAATAACAAAGCAGAGGCGAGGCAAGCCAACAGAAAGGCAACTTCTGCAATATTAGGAATCAAAAGTTCTTTCCAGGTACCTCCTATTTCCTCTGACTATCAATCTCAGCCCCAAAACAGGAAATTAACTCTTTCATGAAGCATCTGAACTTATTTCAAACCTAAACTGAAATGTGCACATTAGCTGCAACAGCTTTTAAGTTTACTGAAGGCATCGCTTGCATTTCTCTCAGTAAACTGCATGTTACAGTAGCCTAAATGAAAATCTCTCCTTCCAATTGCCACATTCCAAAAATTATCAACCTATGCAAGATGAGTTAGGGCTTGGATCTTGGTTGTCCAAGAACACCTTCCTTCATCATATTTGCTTTAAATACCCATTGTATCTTGGTATAGAAGGGGGCTAAAATCATTTTCTTATGAACACGCTGATATGCCCTTAAGYTGAAAGCTCCTTTCGAGTATACGACAGACTACTTCTGTCTTGCTGGAAAGCTTCCTTGAAACCTGCAGACCATATGCTTGTGATCTCTCCATACTGCTGCCTACAAGCGACGAGACGCATAGTTTCTTGCTGCATTTTTCCATATAAAGCGCTTCTCAGCAGCTTTCCAATTAGAAAAAGAGAGCAAGCAAGATTTCACTTCATGTTCTGGTGGTCCTTTTGCCTATCTGTTGGAGCTCTTCTCTTGCAAAGAAACTGAGGAATCTGTATCTCGTACACAGATAAAAAGCTAAAGTTAGTTTTTGCAATTTACTTCTCACAAGCTGAAAACACAGCATGCTATTAAACTTGACCAACCTGTGTCACAGGCAATTTAGTATCACAATTGTTAACGGTTTGCTTACTTAGAGCTTAATTACCTCTAATATAATCTATTGCTAGGATTTAATTAATTCAGCTACATAGAAAGTTTGGTTAGAAGTAGCAGTTAGAAGCAGAACATTCATTTCAAATATAGGAAAAAAGGTGGCAGAAATTTCTTATGGGGTACAGATTTTYAATTATGTTTAAACCACAGTAGAAAACTCATTTATACGTCCTAAAAAGCTAAATTTGTACCAAAGGACTAAGTAACACAGCTGTAGGAATACCCTGTGCTTCTCTTGCAGGGAATTCTCAGAGCTACCTCCACAACATMCTTGTCTTTCAAAGCTGTTTTATTCTAGATTCTTAGATGCAATGCACTACTGTTAAATAATTAAGATAAAAGGAGAGTAGATAATTGTGTTATTTTAAGAGACTGTTGTAAAGCTTGTGTTAATCCGATTGGAAAAGATAGCTGAAAAATGCGTACCAGCCTATCCAGCTTTTTCAAATGCCACATCATTAGAAATGTCAAACAAATTCGTCTACTTTCCAGATGAATAATAATAGTTGGTCATACRGACTGATAAAAATATATTAAGAGTTTTACTTTCTTTATCATTTCATTAGCATAAATATTATGTGGCTGCTCTACAAAGTGAAAACTACTGGTTTTGAAATCACTACACGCTCCTTTCAAAAGTGTTTAAAGTGCCTTAAAGGAAAGGCAAATTGAATCCCACTGATTTCTCAGTAACAGCTAGTATTTCAAACGAAAAATATTTCTGGAGTTAAACTGCAGCTTGYGACTGATACAAAGTTTGGCTAACAAACTGGGATGACCGCGTAACACAAATAGGTTTGCATCAGCACAAAGATTAGCGCTTCAGGAAAGAAGAAACATGAGAATAATTTCATGAGAACAATTTTGTGCAAAAAGGGTCCAGCCGACTCTTAGTCAACTTCCTATTTTGAAGCACGCTCACCTTAAGACTACGTGCAACCATAACTGAACTTATTTATGTTTCCATTCTGCTTTTGATTTATGAGTGCTTTGGATTCATTAGAAGTACTTGAATTTTGCATACYGCTAAGAGAAAAGAATGTCAACACTCTAATGAGAATCTCCATTTTTCCAGTAGGTTAAATAAAGTAAGAAACAAATTTGAGTACTGTTCTCACATACCTTTAATGAACGGAATTACAGATAAATCACCACAACAGAGCTCCTGCCACTTTTGCTGGAAGTCATTGCTGTTTTTACACAAATATAAGTCAAACTAATAATGCGGCACGAACAACAGAGACACGGCAAATCTTTTCCTGCCCTAATTAATGTCTTATATAATAAACAACCCTTTTATAYTGGGAATGCCAGTATTAAGCATTTCTGGATGGAGCAAAGAACGTTTACAGTATGACATTTCCACAGCATTATTTGGAGCATTTCTGGGACCTACTTGTTTGAGAAAACATGACGGAGCAGAGGAACTGTTTCTCTACTAACAATTCGGGCTTACTCACATGCCTTATTTTTACCCCTCTCTACTATTYTACAGCCAATTCTCATCAACGCTGCCTTTGTTTTCAACCCTACCTGAGACTAGAGATGAGAAAAAGCGACACTGGAAATGCTGTTTTCAACAGGACACCCTCCTAGAAAAGTATTTGAGAAGGAGGAAAAGAGAAAGTCTAATTAGCTTATGAAAGCAGATAGCTACAGAAGAGAAGATGCAACATGAGGCCRTTTACTGGAGCTGGTACTTGCTGTGAACTCAAAAAGATTTCCAAAGGGTCCCTACTGCTAGATGCATTAACCTACCCTGGTCGGTGGGAGAACACTATAGCATTGGGGTTTTATAAGCTCAGAGGACCACACAGCGCTCTGAAAAGCATGGAAGCCTGGAGATTTCGGGCTGTTTTGCTTTCTATTTAAACACAGCCCCTGTGCCAAAGTTAACGAACAAAAAAGCAGCATGTAAGGCKGAACGGCTGGAAGCTCAAAGGGCTTCCAGAGATAAAACCACCAGCCAAACAAGCTGCCGATGACATTTACGTACATCATCTGCTTTATTTCTTCCTCAGCACCTTCATTTTCTCCTCCTCCTCTTTTTTTTATTATTTTTTTTTATTAAAAGGTAAGAGGCAAGAATTCAATTTGACCTTGGAGAATACAGACAACAGTAAGAGGAAGCCGTGACCAGAATCACAAGTGCCTGCATTTCTGTCAGAGGACCAGCCAAAAAACAAATGGATCTTAAGTATTCTTGAGTGATGCCAAAGTCATCAAAACATTAATTTTGCCCGCTATGGTAACAAGGTGGGAGGGGGGGGAGGGAGCACTTTTCCACTCAAGAGAAACATCATTACTGGTTGTAATTCGTCATTAAATACAAATGCAACATGCCCTAATGAAACCCCAGGGCACAAAAGGCATATTGTTCTTGGTCTTCTCAACTGGAGGAGCAAGCCAACTCCAACAGGCTTGGCGGCCAGGTTTCAGGAAAAAAAATGGACCCATCTAATACCTCAGCATGGCCACCTAAAATGTGGGCCCGGTTCTGTCATGTGCTGCTGTTGTTTCATATACTCTGGCTGTGGTGCTCAGCAGACACCTTTAATGAGCCARGTGGACTCATTAAATGGGTACAGAGCTCACCTGAGGCACAGGAGGAATTTTAGGRGAGAATGCTAAGCTGAGCCAGCTCACCAAGGAATGAAGCAAGTAGAAACAACACAAGAGAGGAGAAGACAAGTTCACCCCTTTATGGAGTCTTCAGAGTGATTCAGTTGGTCAATGTAGGTATCTATATAGAATCACCTGAGCAGTTCCAGATCTCACGACTACATCTCCATCGACAATGGGAGCTTAAACACCTAAGGCATATGAAATCACTTGTATACAGACTCCAAAATTTAGGTGCTTCAATTTCCAATGAGTATCATTTGGTTTCATGGATTTATAAGGCACTCCATTAATTTGTCTATATAGGGTATTTACTGCCAATGAACAGGATTTCTCACACCTGGCCTCCAACTGCTGCCCCAGAAGGTCACAGACCTCTTCTACATTCTATGTCYGATCAGTCTTGTATGTCTCAAGTATGACCCTGTTTGAAAACTGAATATCAACTCCTAAGTTCTTCCATCCTTTTCAGCAGTGGGCCAATTTGCTGGATTAGCCCAGCTCCCCTTCGCTCTTACCTGGGCAGTCTACCATCACCACACTGCTGGACTGAACGCAAAGCTAAGATTGTGCTAAGACACACAGGTCGGACCAAACGTGGAGGAACAAAAAYGAAAATCACTACTGATTTATCAAATCTTCTGCTTAGCCTACAGTATCAGGGAGCACAGAGAGACTGGAAACTGGGTCAGCACGTCCCAGTGAGAAAGGCTTAGACGGAAGATAATGCAAGGGAAGAACAACTCAAATCTGGGATTCAGGCTTTTAGGAACCACTTTGCCTTTCCCTTGCAAAGCTCTCTGATGTGGTGGTAACTCTAAAAGTAGATCTTGCTATTTATAAATCTGACCAGGAGTGGCAAACCACAGGAAAAGGTCATGCTAGAAGCCAGGTAAGCAAGTTAAATAGTCTGCATTCCTGTTCTCCCCACCCCAACTCTGAAAGCACGACTAAGATGAACCAAATAAATTCTGGTTGTAGGAGCCAAACAAGGAAAGCAATTCCAGTCAGAGACCTGACCAACATATGTCTCACAATCAGGATATACATATGTTTGAAATGTTGATAAAAATGCTTCATCACTGTAATTATTTTTACTTTGCAGCTCTCTGTAAAGAGAGAAAACTGTAAAGTAAAGAAAAGAAGAGTAAGACAGGGCTGCCCTGTCCTCTGTGCTAACATTTTGAATCACACCTGGAAAGAAAAAAGAAGTTCATATACTCCATAAACATCTGTTCTTTCTTTACTTCCTTCTGTTATGGTATACCTCAGGGACAACCAACATGGGCTARCACACCACAAAATGCTAGAGAACAGAAAGATTACATTTGCATGGATCATACTTGTAATGTAGGAATATGAGAAGAGGTAACAGGCAAATGCAGTAGGATGATCTTAACAATTGTGAAGAAACTGGGCAAAATTTCTTCTTGGACGGAAGTGGATCAAGTGCCCCCAGTCCATCTCCACATAGAAGATCARTGGGTGATGATCTTCTATCTGATCTGATCTCAGCCAAGAGCCATGAACAAACTGTATGTATTTAGGTGTAGCAGGTATGTTTGTAATTTAGCAAATGGATAACAGAAGAGGAATTTCAGTGACTGAAGACAGTTGGCAGTGAAATGTTAATGTTCAGTCACCAAAAAGGGAAGTGAAACATTACAGCTCCTTGACTGATCATTAGTCCTGCACAGAGGCAAGCATAGAATGCAACATCTACACTGAAAAAAATATTGCGTCTTCAAGGGAATGGGGCAAAGCTTGTTATAGACCATAATTACATCACCATTTCAACCCTTCTGTAAATGATTCTTCCCTTTTAAAAGTTTTCCCTTTTAACACTTGTTCCCATATCCCCCATGGCCCAGCAACAGTGTACAGTGAGTGTGCTTGAAGCTACATGGAAAATCAGATCATGCAGCCAGTGCAGCTGAAAACTGATCTTTGTTGAGGACTGAGGTCCTGATCACAGTCATTGCATCACCACACAACACGGTACCCCACAAGGCAGACAGCAAGACATTCGCTTTTACAGGCACTGCGGATTTATCTCAAATGAATGGCAAAGCTGCATCCCAAATTTTAAAGTTTGGAAGAAAAGTTTGCACTAGGTGTTTGACAGAGAAGGAATCATCCTGCAGTGATCAACTGTATCTTGGAAAACTTTCTGAAACACAGCAAATTGGAATGGAGCGTGCTTCAGGCATGGAAGGCCCCAGAGAGTTTGTAATACAAAAGATGGTGTTAGCTGTGCACATCAGAAGGTGAAGCTTTGATGACAAATTTGAGTAGAAGATAGCCCATCCATAGCAGCAACACCAGCTGATCTGATAGCTAAAGCTTCAGGAGAGGTGGATTACAGCAAGCGGAGAGGCTCCAGACAAGTCATCATGGCTTACAAATTGATCTGCTCCTGCTTGCATTAGAACTAGCACCTGATGCTCATCAGAACCTCAAAAGCCAGCTTGAACCAAGCCTGCTGAACACACAGTGCTGCTTTTTTATTTTGATGAAGAAAAACTTTTGGCAAACTTAGAGCAGCTTGAGAAGTTTGCACATTGAGGTCTATTTTTCCACAACAAATAAAGTTTCAACTAAAGTTTGATTTTTCATACCTAATACTTACCGTAAGCCACACTGCTCCTATATGGAAGAGCAATGAAAGAGATAAATGACCGACTCCTCACTTGCTGTAATACTAACTAAGCCACTGAACTTTATGGTGCAAACATTTAATGTTGTGGAAACATAAAAACTAGTTCTGAAGTTACACTTCTGAAGTTACACTGAGAGGAAAATCGATTTACATTCTAATACAGTGCTGCCTTACTGCAGTAGTCACAAATTGTCACTTTTCAGCTAATTGGCTGCAGTCAGCAGTTGGCTCAGACACGCCAATTATATATGCTTTGTCTCCCTATGTGAGCTTTCAGATTGCTGTGCTGAGCAAACATGAGCTTAGTTGTCTTTAAATTAAAAATAGTACTTAAGACCGAGTCCCCTATTTCCCTGCATCAGAAAAATTACCATGCAAATCTGACAAACTGACAGTAGCTTGCTCAATAAACAGCCAGGTGTGGAATAGTGATGCACATCTAAATTTAAAGTGCACTAGCAAACAATGTTCTGGGAAGTCTCAAAATTGGAAGAGTAGTCTTAGTTCAGGCACCACACACATACCCCAAGAAACCACAGATGAGGCCAGCCTGAGCTCAGCTCTTACGAATGTTGGGTAAACACCTGAAGAGAACGCTGTCCCTTCGCACAGTCCATCCGCCTTCCACCCTGTCCACACTCCGAACAAGGCAACGCTTAYGCGAAGCAATGTGTGATAAGGTAACTGAAGGCTATTGTAACACATAGGCAGGAGAGAAAGGAAAAAAAAGGAGCACAAAAGGCTCACAGCTCGTGCTTTTAGAGCTATGGCAACGAGAGAGGAGCTGAAGGAAGAGCAAGGTGATGATGTTTATGAATCTCACAAGTTACATACACAACAGGAGTAGGGTCAAGCYATAAGGGACCTGGATGGGAATTCACAGCTCCCTGCAAGGCACTTTTCAGCCAGAGGAGCCTGAGGTCACTTGCTGGATGCCTCTTCCTTAGAGCTCTCACCCTGCACCGGCTCTGTAAGGACCATGACAAACGGTGGCACACTTGTGGCTGACAACAGGAAAGATGATTTCTGGTGTCCTGCTGCAAGAATTTAAGGCATTAGTGTTCTCAGCTTTTCCTCTGCTCTCAACCAGACGGTGCTGCCTAGCCTTCAGGAAGAGCTAGTGAAGAAGWCTGCACCTATGATTCAGCCCCAGAAATGCCAAGTCCAACTTTTCAGACTGATCCACCAGAAAAAGCAGGTTTTCGGCAAGATCCTGGACTGCATATTGCAGCAACRCGGCTGCGCTTTCAGATGACTCGAGACATCATGGTGCAGTAGCCTCCAACAAAGAGGCGGAAATGAAAGTTCAGGTAACTTCTGAAACGGCTTCAGCAAAAGCCACAAGTAGCTTTATAAAGTTTCAGAGGACACTCAGTGAARAGGGAGTATTCAGGAATGTCAGGAACAGATCTAACAAGCTCAAATGGGGAAATCAGAATTCAAAGCATAAAAAGGTGGATTTCCACTGAAAGGACACCTCTAAGTTTCATTCCAATTCCCYCAAACTTCAGGTACAATCACTCTCCAGAACAGAGAGCACAACACACCAGTAATTCTGTATTATTTGGGTGCTTGAAAAGAATTGAACCAATTCTGGTGAATTTTCACATAGTAACTCGATTCTAAGACTGAAGAGAAGGATGGTAAATTTCAGGGCAACTGCCACTGAATTCAGGAAAATTATTATGACTTGGTGACAAAGTTCAGTACCATTAAGCACTTTTAGCAATAAATAGTACTGCAGTTTTCAATTATAAAAAACAAACTCATTTTTAAAACAGAAATCAAGACTCTCACAAGTTTGCATATTTCTTGAAGACAAAAATCTTTACTTACTGTTGGCCCCCAAAATCCACTTACTGTTAAGGTGCCTGACTAAATACTTTTGAAGGAAAATTGTAGGATTGAAATGCAAAAGAAAGAGGGTGGAAATTAGAAAAGCAGAAAGAGCTGTTGTCATATTGCTACTGCCTYCCAAAACATGCTTCTATAGTGCTTCTTTTTGTCCAAGAAGGGTATTTTCTTTGCTTACAAGCTAGTGGGRCTGTGCCAGTGTTGATATCAATTAATTCTTGTCAATATAGAAGACTGACCGACAGGTTTGATGGTTTTAATTCTACAACATACAAGTAACAAGACGTTCTCAACTACAAGAACTGTGCTTCACGCCATTTCTCTTCTAAAAGTTTAAATAAAGGGGGAAAAAAACCTTTCGCTAAAAGGTCATGCTCCTAAATGAAACGCAGGTAAGGAATGCATTCCTTTACGAGGAATTTGGCCGAGAAAAACAACGCAATAAAACCCGTCATCTTAGAGAACGCACATTTTCCACTGCCAGGTTTAGAAGCAACAACCTGAAAACTGGAGAGTTCTCCAACACCTACATAAACTATCGACCCTTATACTGGACCTCAGGCGCGCTTATGCCGTAAAGCCGTTTTGCGTTATCTTGAACGTGGCGGCAGGGATCCCGCGCTGATGCGCCGGCCGGAAAGGCCGACCGCTGGCAGGCTGCTCGCGAGGGAAGCGGGCGCTGCGAGAGGAGCCCAGCTTCTGGGGCCAGATCTCGACAGCCAGCAGCACCACGGCCACTCTGCTCGCACAGCGCGCTGGGCAGTTCGTTCCTGCCCTGGAAAGGAAAAAAGCGGTTATTTAATCCGCAGTGGAGAATAACATTTGGGTTACCAAGTGAGTTTTCCATCTCCCACCACGAGAATCTTCAAAGAGAAGAACGTTTGCAAATTCCTTACGTTAAAGGGATGCGGACTTATTTATTAATACAAAAATGCTTCTGGAGACTAGGCAGCTTTGAACTATCAAAAAAATTGGCAAAAACAAATGCCAAAGCTAGTCATTACCCCACACTTTGGAAAGCGAGCCGTTAGCATTAAAATGTTCCAMCCTTTCCAGTTGCAAGCTCTCAAGTACATCTCCACTACCAAGCCCTGCTGCTTGGATGCTGCTGTGAAGCATCACACTAGTTGGCCTCGTGCCGAGCAGAACTGACACCATCTGCGTGCAGAAGAAACAAGGATCGTGAACATACCAACTTTTATGGAGAATTTCAATATGGGAACGGGGGGAAGAGAAACACTTTAGCACGGAGCTGCTTAAACACATCCTCTCCCAGACCCTGAAAGTCCAGCAAAAAGATGAGCTTTACCGTACACAACTGCCTGTGTGCCAGAAGCATGATATACAACTAAGAAAGCTGTTTTCTTAAAGCGCTTACAATAAAAGTAGCCAAGTAGGAATCAAGAAGAAAAAGAAGAGCAAAGCCGCTAAATATGTATTAGCGCTTTTTTTTTCCCAGGCTGCAAAATAGCTGACAGATGGAAACGGGCAAAACCTTATGTCTTGCATCATTTCTGACCAGACAAAACACTGGAAATATATGCAGGCTGGAGCTCAGTGTTACAGTGGTATTAGTGGAGAAGGAACGAATGAACTCCGAGGAAACTGTGATTTCCCAGGATCACAGAGGATGAATATTTTAAAACGTTTATCAATCTGTACCACAAAAGGTTTGYGAAATGCCAGCCTCAAAAGTCTCTACTGAAGTTCTAAGGATTTCATATAAGTAACAAAACAAATCTTTTATATAAATAACAAAAATATCTTTCAGGGCCAACATTCCTCACACTATTAGATAATACCAAAGCCATGCGCCATCTCAAATCCAATGTCAGGTAACTAGCTGAAGCAGCACTGACATTTTTTTTAAAAAAAAAAAGAAAAAAAAAACACTGTTTATTTGCAGGGAGAAAGAAAGGAAGATAAAAGAATAAAAGATTTGCACAAGACTTGAAATTTCAATGCTGGCACATTTCAGGATTTTTAAAATTGTGCACTCTCATACTTACAAAATAAAATGCAGGAAGCTTTAATAGATTTGCTTCTTCTCACTACGTGGCCCTAGCTGCAGAACTGGCAGGCTGATACGTGTTTCTCACAAAAAGAAAGGAAAAAACATCGGGTACTCTAAAAAGTAACTTTACACTGTGGATCACAGCGTATTCAAGCTCATATAAAGCTGATCAAAGGACTGACTCATTAAGCAGTATCAACAGTCTTTTAAGGGCTAAGAAGTCAGAATTCACAGACTAGACTGTTTTACTCATTGAGGCTCTTTATGTTTTTTTAAGAGACTCCTCTGTGATTTTGCGTTACAGAAATCTTAAGATGAAAAAAATAACACTGCAGGGTAGGGAAAAATTAACAACCCAGATACACTGGATTTATTCTATAGAGCTATGATAGTACCGTACTGCCACGACCCCAACTCTCTTCAATGCTTGCTAGCTGTGCCGTGAGAAAGGCTTGCCCACATGGTAAGGAGACCTTAAAAATACGAAGTCCCGAAACTAAGTGGGAAAAGAAGAAATTTTAACAGTGGTCCAAAACCAGGTTATTCTTAACAAAAGCAGAGCCCTAGAGCCACCCGAGAATTGTTATTCAAGTGTTGGAGGCTCTGTCCTCACRTTGGTTAGTTAAACGAGACAGAAGTTTTCTGGTTTTGTCATCCYGGTTTAGTACAGGATCTATTTTTCCCCAGCGACTTAGCAAGGCTRTATCTACTGTTGCATCTGAGTATCCTGGCTTCTTATATTTTATAGGCAGTGCACTTTTCTCCTCTTCGTTAACTCTGCTTACCGTTCTTCGACTCTTTAAATAAGCTTTCATATGAGGAAATATATCTAGCTCTTTTGGTAGCTGTAAAAGCTTCCCTGCAATGGTCTACATTGCTCATTTACCAAAAATATATTTGAACCTKAGTTTTACGTTTACACTCAACAATTGCATACCATATTTTCAAGGAGAGCTCTTTAGCACAAAACTAGAGCAACTGCAAGCCACCATCACCACCCTGGGCCTAACCCAGGAGAGATTAATTGCCTGATGTACGCGCTACTTCCATGCAAAATAAAACTCTGCCTCTTCTGTATTACGTTTTTCAGCCCTGCACATTAAAAAAGAGTTTTTTTTAAAAAAAAAACTTCCTTAAATGTAAGGCAATCCATATACACCCTACTCTCACATCCAAAGGAAAGTTTATCCTAACCAACCTTCTCGGTATCTTTAAAGTCTGCACTGAACATTTTTTTTCCTAGTTTCAAGGGAAAGGAAAAAATAAAACACTTGAGAACCAAGCTGCCTTGGAACTTGCCTCATTTGCAGGGACAGCTAAAACAGTCTGCGATAAAGCGTCGTGTTTCTTCTCCAACCCAAGCAAGGTGTTAACACTATAGAGTATAACTTCACTAACCAAGCAGCAGATCATCCCAGCTGTAGCTGAAGGTGTAGAAAGGAGGAAAAGCAAAACAAGATTTCAAGCATTAAAAAGGAAAAAAAAAACATGCAAATTACAGCACTTGGGAAAAATTTATTGTGAGCAGTTTTAAAGGATTAACAAGAAGTTACAAGGGATAAGTCACTACTCCAGGGAAAAGTGGTAAAGTTTGCAACACCTCCTCAAAAGGGTTAACTGCATTTGAGAGAAACCCTAATTCTCAAGTAGTTAAGAAGCTGCTAGCAAAAATATTACTTACAACTTCTAAAAGGAGAAAATGTCATCCGTTGATGGGGGGGGGGGGGAGAGAGCGGACAGGAACAGATAAAAAGGAAGCAGCTGTTTCATGTTTTAAAGTATCATTTAACTGTTCTGTTTCAAATCTTTCCACCCCCAGCCGAAGATGCCCGTTTGCCTGTTCTTGAAAAATCAGCATGTAATTGCATGTCTCCAAAAGTAATTACATTCAACAGCAAATTTCATCAGATTAACAAATTGATTTACGTTTCATTGTTCGGTAAAGCGAGAACCTCGCCACAGTGAGAAAGACGCAGTAACGGAGGTTCAAAAGCACCTGCAGGTACATCTGAATAAAGGCAAGGAACATTGTTAGCAACCAGCTTCGACGTTCCAGGGCTTTCTGAAGCAAAGAAAAAGAACATTTTTGGAACAGGAGGGTCCTGGAGGGCTAGGTAAGATTACATCTCATCATCTACATCTACTCCTAATTAAAGGTGTGTGAAGCACAGTATACCACACCGAGGACCTGGCAGGAAAGCTACCAAGATCACCATACTCTGTATGGTATCAAGCCTACCTAATTATTTTATCAAAGTATTTGCCACCTATCTAGCTGTATTTTGTTCTCTTTGGCCAACAGCAAAGGCATTTATCCTTTTACTTTACTGAGAGCTTTCATTTGGTTTGCCTGTGGCTTGCGACTACCAAATGACRTTCTGTCAGAGAAAGATGGGAAATCTACAGGGGTTATGTCCAGTCCTCGAGAAATACTTATGCCACATATCAAATAGCTAATCTAAACGGCCTCTAGAGACGGATCAGGGCACTAGAGTCAGTCATAGACCCCACTTTTTAACTGAGATGTCTTCYCTTTATCTCACTCCAAGTATTATCCAAGCCTTTTCGTTAGAYGGTAAACCTCAAAGAGATGACCCTGGAGAACACCACTGCTTACAAAAGGCACATCGCCTTAAAAGAGGTAGAAAGCTTGCAATAAAAGGACAGGGGAAGCGTGGAGTCCCGCGTTCCTCCAGCTCCGTTCTTAAGCGAAAGCGTASCGTCTTCCTCACTATGCAGGACTTCAGTGTATTCCCACACTTTGGGTGAAGTGATGTTTCATCCATCACTTAACTCTGCAAACCAGTAAGGGCTTCCCTGACCACAGCAAACCTTGAATGGCAAGTAAAATTAATTATCTGAAATGGGTATTATAGATTCATGGTGACCACCTGTTTTATGGGTGACATCACTGATAAAAAATAGCAGCATGAGGAAACAGRCACCAGAAAAAGAAATTTAAGCCAAATCTGCTTTAATAAAAGAGATTTCCTCTGAAAAAAYGAGAGCTTGAAAGATTTTAGTATTCACATAGTGCTGGACACAAGGCCCATGCAACATTACAATAACGATGATGAMGACCAGAGTGAGAACTTTGCTTGCGGAATCTGAAGGGTCGTAGTAATACAATTTCTGGCACTTTGTAAAATATTCATTACTATTTCCCACTTAAATAGCCACATTCAGTATAAGAGAAAATTAGCCCACTTTACCCAGTCAGAGAGTCAATTCCTCATAAGAATTTCAATCAGCTTATAATTCATCTCTCCTCTGAAATACAGCTGAGAACAGCAACATGTGGTGTCACCTGAACGTTGTCCACACACCAACACACAAAGTACCTCGTGGCTTAAGAAAAGGAYGTGTTTGTTCCTAATTGCCTGCTCTACAAAGCAAAGTGGACTTGAAGGGAATCAACTTTCTTGCATTCCTGTATACAATTTCAGTGTACCCTTGTATGCCAATGGGAACTGTTTCACAGGTCAAAGGAGGCCATTAGTGGAAACAATACAGTCCCCCAAAAAACCCAGAAAACCATTAGGTTTCATCATTAATGAGCGACAAAGCACAACTCRCGTGACACATGGGAATGAACAGAGACTAACCTCTTTTCTCAGAGGGYGACAACTAAGGGAAGGGAAAAAAAAAGATCTTAAAAGAGTACCAAAATTAGTAGCTATAGGACTAATACACAAAGAACTCAAATACAAGAAAATGCCATTTCTGAAAGCATTTTTCCGAGCAGGATCGTACTTCCATACCTATCTGAAATCTTACTCATTTGCAGGGGCACAGCTCTAACTGGAGCACTGAAAAGTGCATCAAAATGTAGATGGAGTCATCCAGGTAATATTTACTCCAACAGCATCTTAGCAAAAGGAGAACACAGCAGTGGCAGAAAAGCCCCCTAAAGGAAGGTAGTTCATTAAAGAAGAAAACGTCACCCAGGAGCTTTGCACATAATGATTTTCACTCCCTGGGACCTCGCACGCTGGATGCGCTGGGTACGTACGGCAGCGGGCAAGCTGAGCAAGTCACGGATCTGCGAGCGCATWCGCACAGGTTAGTGACAGTCACCTCATTCAGCACTGAAAGAAAACACTGCAAATAAAAGGCTGATTTAATTATGACACATTTCAGGCTGTCCTCAATTTTCAGGTCTGCCGTTTGTTCCAATCTCCGTGCTTGAACTTTTGGCAGCTACTCATAAAGCAGCTATCAATTCAATGGAGATGAATTGTTCCCACCTTGCGGATCCCCATTCACAATTCCGGCAAATGAACTCTACCACTATTCAACGTTTTGAGTGGATTCACAAATATTTTCCCATCACGGTAAATGGCATATTTGAAATACCTAGAATAATTCTGAGAACGCATTATGYGATTGCATTAAGCTATCCACAGTGCATTAGCCTTCTAAATAGAAAGGAATAAAGCTTCAGAAGAGCCTGTGTAGGCCCATTGCTCCGAAAGAAATCATCTGGAGGAATCCAGAAGAAAGCTTCAGCAGCCCATGACAAAATTTGAGAAATTAAAGAAATGCAGACAGCAAGGGTAATTTTAGCTATTTTTCTACTGCAGCCTTTAATAACCCACAGTGGAAGGCAGCAATTTAAGTGACTTGAAAGCTTCCCCACTTGTTATCTTAATACTTAAGGGTCCTCAAAAAGTAAGAGGTCTAATGCTGGTGCACCAAGCATCACACGCAGAGACGCTTCGCACTTACTGCAGCACTCTGCTGAAGCCCAGCGTGATGATGAATTGCCAAGCAAACAGCATACAGTGACTAGCTGGCGCAATTCRGCAAACGGTGTATTTTGCATGCGAGGGGCTATCAAACGCCTTAGCCTCTCTTTGTTCTTTGAAGCATTTGGCTTATAATTAACATTTAAGCGCATTCAAATTAAAATACTTCAACCAACCCRAGAGAAAGAGATGAGGCAATTGCCAGTTAATGATACAATTACAAACTGTTTTTTCCCCTTAATCAGCTCCTAGGCTTCTTGCACGCACTCAGAAAGTTGAGATCAATGTAAAAGACTACAGAGGAGGTTCTGAGTTCTGGGAGAGTAAAATGCAAAAATGAAATAGCTTTAATGAAAACAATAGTTTTGGTATGAAACACAACAAGAACACAGTTTATAGTTGGTGAGTGGTAGAAAACACTATCAATAGTAAACTGTAATGGGACAGACAGCTCATAGCCATTAAAATAGGTTTTAAGTAAGCTATACCAGCAACTCTAAATTTGACCTACTGTGCATTCTAGAGAAGGATTAACTTCCTGGAATCTGTTCAAAGCAAATACACACTAGTTTAGGAGTTGTTAAAAACTGCTGACATTCACACAAGTATCAAAGGGAGTTTCAAGTTCTCACCATTAGCTCCTTGTCAGCTTCAGGACTTTGGTTTCACATCTGGGTGAGCCGAGAGATTTTTGTCTGAACTGCAACCCATCAAAAGAAGCCCTCTGAAAGTTACTGTTTCAAATTTCCTTAGTTGCAATATACTACAGCTTTTTGGCTTTTAATCCTACAGCTAACTTTTCTAACCTGAGTTACGTTTTGAAAGCAAAGCAAAGCAATTCTACAAACTCGCAGCACAGATTAAGAAAACACGTAACATAGGAAAGAAAAGAAAAATCGTGTAACGTTCACATACTTTAGAGAAAACCAACGCTCACTAATGTCCTTTTCTAAAATGTGTATTGCTCAGTCCTGTGCCTGATCAGGAACATTTAGGGCAGCGCTCTCCAAGCAAAAGAAAGAAAGGTGAGCAGCTGCRTTTTACACGAGGCTTAAAAAGTCACTGTGGCCACGCCAGCCCGAGTTTGTTAACAGAGAACCAGCACACAACAGAACGGAAATATCGAGACGTTTCCAACCGGCTCTTACCTGTGTTCTCAGGAAAGCTTGGCAAGCTAAGTTTTTAAAAGAGCTCCGCAACGTAGCTTTCATGCAGGGAAACCATTCCGGCAGAAGCCACTAGTAAGCAGAYAGCTGTATTTTGAAGGCTTTCTACATGTTGCAGCTTTAGTTCTTTTGCAAAATACTCATTTTGAATCATTAAAGAGTGAGGGAAAGACATCCTAAACCAATACACTTAACAAAACAAAAAAAAAGCCCTCCTAACTGAAGTGGTTTTGAAGAGAGGTGGAGCAACAAGTGGAAAAAAAATAGCCAGAATTTAGCATTGGCAAGAACACAGCTATCTCTAGCACAAAAGAGTGTTTATACTCTCAAAGTCAAGAGTCTAAAAGGCAAAGAAAGAGGGAAAGTGAGACAGATTTCAGTCAACAACTTCAGAATAAAGTTTCTTAATTTTAAGAAATAATGTAGATTGCAGCTTTCATTAATTGCATGATGAATACTGTAGGTTTGTGAAGTTTTCTTATCCAAGATTATACATCTACATAAACACTTCTGTCATAACATAAACTATATCTAAATTGAAAATAAGCCAGGATAGGAAAATGTGTGCACAACTGCTTATTATGCTATTCAAACAGAAGATACAAAATACTGTTTGACATACTTCACAGGAACAGTTCAAACAAAATGTGTAAGCTGCAAGGTCACGCACAYGGAAAAAATATTTTCCAGCATTTCCCAAAAGCAATCGGGCAGTCCCAGAGTTTCACCGACTTCACTGCATTTCTTATATTGAAAGCACTTCAATTGCCAAAGGGAAATTGAAACACATYCTGTAGTTGCAAAAAGTTTCAGCGCACAACTGCAAAGAGCAGATCGAAGCTTCTGTGAAAAGAAAAACAGCTTGCATCCTGGCCATACTGTTGCATGTAGTTTTAATTAAGAAGTCAGCATGCCCTGAAGGACTAAACCTAAACTGCAAAGGAATTTTTATGCAGTAAAATACGGAATGGTCATTTAGAAAAAGGAATAAAAAAAAAGTCTGTTTAAAAACTATTACTGAGAAGAAAGGAGTACAGAGCGAGTATTGAAGGAACAGGCAGGAAAGCAGAGTGATCAAGAAGTTGGAGATCACCCCCACTTAATTCCTGCAGCAAATCCCAATCAAGGACTGGCTATAATCAAATCTTTGCCCCAAACATCCATATTTGGTCTTTTCTCATTAATGATGTGCTTCTACAGAGAACTCAGACTTGGCAAAAAAAAAAAAAAAAAAAAAAAAGGAAAAAAGGAAAAAAAGAGGGAAAGCAAACAAGAAAGGAGCAGAAAGGACAGATAGGAGCAGAGAATACAACTAAGGAGAATGGAAGGTGTCTCAGTCCACTATGGAAGATTACACAGAACCTGAAAGGACATGGTAAGTCCAGGAGAAAAATCCTACTTTTTTACTGACTTCTCCCTAGTTTTTCCTCTATGGAACCATTACTATCTATAATATCATCTCCTACTCATGAATGCTCTCAAGAACATTAGGATGTCAAGGAAGGAAAAGTGTTAGAGTAAAACAGTACCCCAGGCACGTACAAGAAGCATAGTGTCAAACCATAAAGTGTCTCAGCAGCCAGTCTAGAAAATCTTTTGAGTGGCATGCAATCTGACAGCACAGATGATCAGAACACTGAAGATGTAGCTGCAGACTTTGGTAAAGACATAGCCAATGACCTGATACTGCAAGGTTACACCAGATGGTGAATGGAGTGAAAATACAGCGTGATACCAGCAAACAGCAGGTCTATACGCCTGCAGGCTCTTCGTGAAGGAGACAGGACAACCATCCCAACCATGGYCCGAGCTAATAAATAGAAGACCTTGCATCTTCAGGAATATAAAATGCAGATTTGAGTCCAAAAAGGCTGTTAAAGGATGCAGGAGGAGCCCGACTTTAACTCGCACTCAGATGAGCAACCCTGCTAAACTCCCACCAGAAAGGAGGAACATCATGCCAAGCTATGACAGGATCACTGGTGAAAGGGGATGCAGGTGGTCCTCCTGGAGAAGGATGACAAAGCCCTAACGAGTAATGAAGAATTGCTACTGCAAACATGAGAAAGGGCAGAGATGTTCAACATTAATAGGTATTCAGAGAAAGATGASAGAAATATGCCAGTTCTAGGAAACAAACCTTTTAGATACCAACTGAACAGTGGTCATGAGGACCCTCATATTCATGGATGTGATATTGCTGAYAGACTTCAACACAAAAAAAGTCTCTCAACCAATAGGAACTGATGCTATTTTAGACTTTATTTTGGCAAATAGCAAGGATGTTAGACAAGATTTGGCCGCATAAAATTACTTTGGATTTCTGCACACAAGCACATTCAGATTAAATTTAGGATAAACTAAGAGAATCAAAGTTCACTCTTTTTAACTACGAGAAGTTAAGATATTAAAATCAAGTAGACTAAGGAGATAAGGGACAGGAAAGCAGCCATCTAAGAATTTCTCTCAGGTTGAAGATGCAAAACTATTTGAAACCTATATCCTCAAAACCAACCTCAAAAAGGACGTTAAGAACAATTAAAGAGTCCACATGTTATGGAGAGRAAAAGGATTCATTACGTATGCCTTAAAAGCCAGCAAGTGGTACCAGAGAGAAATCAAGAACTGCTGAACCTCAAGCTGTGCTAGACCTCAGCAAACGATAAAACAAGAGAAGTTTCAGCCATACAAGTAAAGGAGTCCATAAAAGGAAAATGAAGAGGGCATGCACTAAGCAGAGGAAAGAGATTAAAACAAATCAGCTATACCCCTTTTGTTAAGGGCAAGGGCACCAAAATCGGAGCAAGGCAAWACATCTAATGGGAAGGAGGTTACGGAAAGATACGTCCCCAAGGTGGATAAATATCTCAGAAGTTTCAGTGTGTTCAAAGTCCATGAAACCAGACAGCATGTAACCCAGAGCTCCAAAAGAAAAGGCACATGAAATAATGCAAGGTTGCTAAAGCAATCTACCCAGCTGAGTGTGGCTCTACAGAAAATTTAGAGTTTGTATCTAGATGAGGAGGCATAGAAAAAGCCAGTAAAAGTTTTAACTTGCAATTCTTGCAGGCTCCTTCATATCTAAAAATAGGATTAATCAGTGAAGTAAGATTTTACCAATCTGTAAACCAGACAAAAATTCTCCATCTAGAAAATAATTAACAATACCGTAAGTAATATTAAAAACTGAGATTTCCTCTGTTTTCTCATTCTGGGCTTGGGTTTAGGCTTTTTGATTCCTTGTGTGCTTTCCTCAAGAGCAACGGACAACAGTTAAAAGTCAAAGACGTCATTAGAATATAGCTCTGTTAATAAGCAACCCCACTCACTTCACAGTGCATTTGTGGAGCCACTGGGCTGAGGTGACATCAGATGGYGATGCACCATTTTGCTCTTCATCAGTCTCCATCTGTTGCAGGATAACACCGAGAGCTTGCCCAGCTTGGACAATATACAGCACACTAAATTGCCACGTTGCTTGAGGGAAAAAACAAGTATTTTAAAATAATTATAGACATATTAAGAGTGCCTACCTGTATTTTTATTGGCCAGGTGAAATTGCTGACATAAACAAAGAAAGTGATGTTTGGATTGTTGCGGAAATCAAATTTCTCATTGGAGAAGCTGTCCTTGTATTCTTTTATGTTGGTTCTTGAAACAACTGGAATTTCCTCACCAGCCTGTGTGCCCGCTGTTTTAAAATGTTAAGAGATAGCAAGAAAAGATGTTTCAAGGCATATTTTACGTGATTAAAAAAAGGGCCGATTATCCTGAGTTCTAACGTTATTACAATGACAGTAAAATGAATTATTTATCTAAATGCTACTATTTTGAGTTGCGTCACATTATCAAAATCAACGTATGTAGAAATGTTGCATTACTAAACATTATATTAGCACCTTCACTGTCTCCAAAACATGATACAAGATGGCAAAAAAGAAAGAAAAATATAATTCTTATAACATCTTACTTTTCCCCAAGCCCAACACCTACGAATATGATATAGCAAGTTCATAAGTTAAAAGAAGAAAAGGTTTCCCCAACTACTTCTGCCTATTTTTTTTTTTAAAGTGGTATCAGTTTTAACTGAAACAAGCTACAAAGCAAATTTCCTTATTGTTAAGTATAAGATCATACTTGTTTTACCTGCAAAACTTGTTGACCATGTAATGTTCAGGTTGAAGTTTTTAGATGCATTGATAAACATGTCAAGGTCTCTGTTTTGCTAAAGAAAAAAAAAAAAGAAAATGCATTTTTAGGATAAGCTATCCTACTGCACTGTCTTCCTAGMAAATCTTCACTGTAAGAAATCTTGGAATTGATTATCTACCTACAGCAAATACATTAAGCATCTTCACACGAAGACAACCTACAGAACTATTTCTGTTTTCTGAAAGTAGCATTTCCTCGCCAAAAAAAGCACAATGAAGAACAAAACACGTCATGTGCTTGGAGTAAAACAGCAAGAATACAGGCACAAGGTATGTGGTGAGCAACTACCAAGACTACAGATGCTCAGCAAGCTTTACAAACAAATGTAAAAATATCAGTGGGTCCTTATATAATTTTACCATGAATATCTGAAACTGCATGGACCAAGACCAGGAAGATCAGAAGGTTGTTTGCTCTGTTGAACTGGACACATACTACTATATCAAGAGACTAGCTCCGGACATGCACAGAAATACGAAAAATCATCATCTCCATGGTCAGGAGAGGACGAACATATAGCCAAAGGATGAAGCTTAAATGAAAGGTAGAAAATTCACCTCTTCAGGCGTCGCTACAAAGTTGATGGCTGTGTAATAGCGATCATCCTCTTGAGAAAGACTGAAGGTGAACTGATAGTCAATGAGCAGAGTATCTGTAAAGAATGCAAAGGAGAAAGTTATTGCACGTCTTAGAACAAAACTAACTTCTGCAAAGCAAGGCATACTACTAAAGTGCTTCTTGCACCAAGAGCACAACTAGCAGTCACTGCACTGTTTAAAGCAAGTCCAGCTATGTGTGATCCTGCACAAAAAGGAGACATACTCCGGACTTCTCTGCCACCTGAGATGATTCCCAGGTTGATGCTAGAGGGGAAAAAAGAAGAGGCCCATGAGGAGCCTCCAGCCTTAAATTAAAAGACTGTTCATACCCCTACATTGAGAAAACATGGTAACATGTTTACTTTTTCCATATTGAAATGCCTCCACATTCTTAGGAAATATTAGTAAGATAAAATGGACTGTATAACCTTCAGTGGAGAATGGATTAAGTTTCTGYACACCAGTGCTCCTTGGAGAATGTTTCTACTGAGCAGCTGTTTGGTGATCATCCAGCTGCCACCTGACACTAAATCACATCATGCCAGGACCAGCTGTTCAGTCTACCTGTGTGTCCTCCTACTGCTCATGTCTGTCTGGTTTGAACACCACCTTTCCAAGTTTGGGAGTGCATCCACCAATCTCACTRTTCTTTTATTAAGGCACTGTACCATAACTTGTGCACATTCCCAAATCCATGCAGAGATATTCCAAATAATAATAAATATGAGGCTATACAACTGGTATTTTTCTTTTCTTTCTGATGTCTACCTACAACCTAAGCACCAGAAGAGAAATTTCTAAGGCAGAAGAAAACTAAGAAAGACTTTGAGCMTGTATAGCACAAGGCTGCTGTTGTGAAAGTTGTAAAGTTCTGTCTTTTTCACATCTTTGCTTACTCTACCACCTATGCCACTGGCACCTAGGTGTTAGGTCCTACTTGCAAAAAGACTACCATGAGAAGTTATCAGTGCGCTTTACTAAAGCACAATTCAGATTTCCCAGATACAGTTTGCTCATAATTCATGTTTCACAAAAATACTATGAGATGTGTATCATTAGGTAACTTAAGATTACATCTGTTCAAGTCTGTAAAGGCCCTAATTGCTAATATTTGCAAATGGAAGGTGGAGAGTATCCACTAAGTAGAAGATACTTTAGCAAGATGCAGATTAGATTTACACAGAGATCCAACTGTTCATTTCAAAGCAACCATGGCAATTCCAAAACACACTTTGATTTAGACTCATTACAGTCATTACATTTCAGAGCATTTTCCAGACAACCAGCTTTCATTTCAAAGTCATGTAAAAATAGAAAAATTCTAAAGTCTGTTCTGACAGGTCCAATTGTGACACAGACATTATCAAGAATATTTTGGTTTTCTTTAAATTACAGTTTCGTGAGAATCGATGTTTAAATATATATATATATAAATATATATATATATATTTTCTAGTCCTAGCCTTAATCCTCTGTATTTTAAACAGATTCTGAGGCAACTAATACTAGGTTTAAATAATGCATTTCAAATGTCAAACACATTTGCTACCTCCAAAAAAAAAAAAAATCTCAATAGTACTCACAGTAACATGTTCCTTTAAGCGGATTTCCCTGATACCTATTTTCAACTTCACACCTAAAAGAAAGTATTTTTAATTAATGCATTTCTTCAGTTATATTTATTCCTAGCCAATAAAAAAAAGGAATCAGAAAACACCATCTGTTCCAATAACAGTACACTATTAAAAATAAGAGATGCATGTCTGAGCTATACTGTGCAGCTGAAGGAATGATGCAAATCTCACAGATCTTCACAAAACAAACTAGAAAGTAGTGAAAATGAAATATAAAATTATGAATATTAACATTTCACATCCATTTAAAATGGAGTTAATAGTTCTACACAATTCATTCAATTGGATYACTACAGTCAAACACTAAAGTTTCCATTTTTGGACAATCCAGGATCTAGCCCTACAACGTTTACTCATATGAGTAACACTTTAAAAATAAACCTGGCAATGAAACAATTTCCATTAGCATTTCACTAAAACCATTTATATTATTATACAGAATTCTCCTGCAAATTTTGTGCTCTGAAAGGGCTCCACTAAAATGCTTGAAGGTTTAAGTCTTTTCCCCTCTTATTTTTGATGTATTTATGTTCCTTCAGAACAGCATCAGAGTGTCGAGAAAGCATAAAAAGGATAAGCAAAGTGGTATGCAGAGTTTGGAAGGCAGGGGGTTAGCTTTCACCCTACACACTCTGCATGACATTTGCAGTAGAAACGCTTTTAAAATGGAAAACTCAAGGAAATCATTCTGCTCGTGTTATCCCCCCAGGGGAAGTACGGCTGGCTGCACAGGCAAGGGAGTTRGTCAACTGTCAGCGCTGAGAGATGAGCAGAGACATCATAAATGCGGTCGTTAAAAAAAACGTCGGGGTCCCATTCCAGCATGTGCACCGCCTTTTGATTTCAAAAATAATACAGCGAAACAAACTCACAGTTGACACTCGTCTCCTTTTATTCCCTTGGTGGTGCAGAAACATTTCCCCGTGTTCGTGTTGCAGACGGAGGCATGGCCGTTGCATTTGCAAGCTGTTGAGCAGAGGGGGGGGGGAGGAAAAAAAGAAGCAATTTTGAATGAAGCAAGAGAGAGAGAGAGATTTCATGGCAATTAAATCCTTTAGACTCCAAACTGTGATACGTCAACAGTTAAACCACACATGAAAATCCATTTGGTAGTCTTTGGTTTCTTTGAGATACTAAAGGCTCCTAAAAATAGAGGTATGTGTCAAATCGGAGCGAGTGAGGCTTCCAAGACTGTGTGTTTTTGTATGAAATCACGATCAGCCTATGTCTTCGTAGCTTCCAAAAATCTATTTAACTTCCTTAATTGTTGCTAGATGTCACTACAGATACCATAAACAGTGGGAAAGAGATAATATTTGGAATAGTTTGGGGATTGCTAACACATTTCACTTAAACTCTTAAAGGGAGGCTATGATCACTTTATTTATTTATCTCTTTATTTCAAGTAAACCAAGCTCCTTGGGCTTCTAGGACTCTATCTAGAAAGAAGACTATCTTTGAGAAAATGACATAAATCTGTCTGCAGTCTGAAACAGTCAGTGCTGATAATACAATGTCCATTTTAGAACTGCTTTGGTCTGGTCTCATGAACTGAACGCCTCCCAGTCCCAGCTGAAGAACATCAGGGCCCAGATCAGATCTTCTGGTTTAATTATATCTCAAAGTAGGCCAGTTCACAAACCCCAAGATCATTTGTGATATGCGGTGAGGTATGACAGCAGGAACACATGGAAGATTTGCTTCAAAAGTACACTCTCGATTCAAACTAAAATGCTAATGTTGACACAGCTTGAGACCTCTATCCATAAAGGAGCAGTGAAGGCACAAGCAAAAGAACAAGAGTTCTTTTTGAAGTAATTCTTACTATAATTAGCAAAATAGATACAACTTTTTTCAGAAGGTAGGTACACCTTTTAGGAGGTATTCAGTCAATGAACTGGAAGACGCATTCATTTCTTAGAGTTGCAGATGGGGAGTGTGCAATGTAAGAAGCGGAAAAATACATAAAGAAGATCTGTCATCTGTGGTTCCTGAGCTTGCTGGAAATAGTATTCTTTAAAAGCTGGTGTCTCCTCATTAGGAAATGCTGAGATAAGCCAAATCGTTTCAAGACACGAGTCATTTAATGTACCAGTAGATTCTTTGACATGAAGCCTCCAGCCTAAAAAGCTCTGCCCGCCTTGGACCTCATTTTATAAATCGTTTGGATATCTTCTTTATATTGGCATGTAACGGAAACTATGTTGTATCAGGGACATTTAATTGTGCTTTTCAATAGCGGATGACTGGTTTCCTAGCAGCAACATGGAATGAAATACAAAGAAGCATAAAGGCCCATTGTGGAAACAAGTAGACTGAATCAAGATTTGACAAAATAATTGTATGCTGTGAAGCAAACACATTTCTTATTAGTGGCTCTTAAAAAAAAYCTTAGTACTACTGAGAATGTCTTGTACTTCCTTATGCTTTGTAAAACGTAAGCAAAGTGAAATTTGATTAATGTTCAACATGAATAYAAGCAAAAATTAAGAGAAATTTCTATTTTTTTGTTGTTGCGATGCAGATCACAGTATCTTGAACATAAATGCTCAGTTCTTCACTCTCCTCTTTAGCCATCTGCTTATGCTTGAGAAGTTCAAACATTCAAGTATCTCTATTTAAAGTAGTCTTTATTTATGCATTTTCCTACAAGCCCCATTAGCAGAGATCTTTTAACAGAGGACTGGAACATGCAGAGAGGAGACRTTTCCTCGTGGCTCTTCATACAATTATGAAGCTTGGAAACAAGCTATTGACAAAATAGCGTACTAGTAATCCGCCTTGATGTCTAAAATTCTTCCCTCCAGAGGCTGATGGCAGAGCAGAAATCCACAATTCACTGGAAATAGCTTTTTGACTCCGATGCATGGTAGCAATTTGAATGACTAACCAGAACTGCCTCCACAGCAAGCCTCCTTCCATCTTCTTTAAACACCACGGGTTATAGAGCCATGCAGGGATGGTCACAGGGATCAGTTGTCCTCGTAGTGCATTTGTGATGCTCCAGTCCCATGGCGACCACACTGACTACTTGCCTGCCTCCACTTTTCCAAGCAAAAAGCTTTAGCTGTCTTCCAAAGCAATCAAGAGGCCAGAGGAAAAAAAAAAAAAAAAAAAATGCAGTGTTGTGTCACCACCAGCTCCATGTGGGCCACCAGCAAACGCTCCACCGAGCAGTTGAAAGTAACTGCCACGCAGGCTATCTGATTTCAGACATAATAGTGCCTTGCATTCTCTTGCAAATAACTTTCTTATCTAGCGCTAACATATTTTCATGCAAAAGTTTAATCAGGAAACTCAAAAATACTGAATGCAGAGAAAGCACCTTACAGCTATTTTCATATTTCATGTGCTGTATTTCCTGCCCTTCCTGATTAACACAGTTCTATGCTGGACACTTTCTGAAAGCAACCGCTGAGGAGCGAATTGGCTACCGTTTGGTTATTATCTGCCCAGCACTGCAAAAACCAATGCCCACAATGGTATGCAAAAAGTCCTTTCAGAGAAATAGCTGCAGTTCATTAAAAATCCTTAAACATAAGTGATAAAGCAAAGTTCACCTGCTCTAGCAGCATARAGTGACAGAGAAAGGTATCTTCTCCCACCCACTCTTTTTACTTCTTCCTAGCTTCTCAACCCCCACCCTCCACCACTTCCAGCTCTGGGAAACCCTACCTGCCCCAAAGGATACTAGGGGTCTGAGAAACACATAGTATCTCAGCATAAGCTCTGCTGCCCATCAGCCAGTGCTCTCCCCTAATGAATTCCCCTCTGGAAACCTTTTCCACGGAGCAAAATTATAAATTGCTGTCACTCGCTCTGGCTGCGTCAGATGGGACCATTTCCTCTTGCTTTCCTTCTTCCAGTCCACGTTGCTCTTTCTGCCCAATCTCCTGCTTACCTGCTTCTTATGCTTGCACGGTAAATAGCTTTAAATCACAGCAAATTAAAAAACCTGGGCCCAAAGCACTTGAGAGCAGAGCACTTTTGACRCGAGCTCCTCGTTTCATCAGATACGGAATGAACGCTGTGCCACAGTCTCTCAACGCATTTTCTAATTTCTTTTTTCAGGTGACTGGAGGACTCGAGTCTATCATTCATTATCTCAACAAACTATTTTTGGATGCTCCTCATAAAAAAGTGTCCAAAGTAACTTACTCTGGAATTTCCACACGCGTAGAACAACAACAACTATAAAATGGCACATTATGATCCAGTGATTAAAACTGAACGCTCGGAGTAGAATTTTATATTTTCTCATGCTGGCTCGCTCAATTTATTCATTCCTGCACTTCAAATTATCTGTGTGCAAAATGAGTTTAAGAATATCAGCAGTATTTAATCTTGCAGATAATGCTCTGGAATAAAGTGTCAAAGGTACACCTTTTCCGTTGTACCCGTTATTGTGCTGTCTGTCATCATTTCATATCTCAGCCACTGCAACTCTCTCTTCTCTAAGGAATGCAGCCTTCTACCRTTCCTTTCCATTTGGAGCACTGCCAGAAAAATAATTTTATAAGCTTGTCTCTGATCGTYTCATGCCCTTTCCTAAATCTCTCCACTGGGAGGGTGCTTCTTCACAGCGCCAAATGTCACCTACTTGCTCTTGCTTTCAGAAATGGGCCGTTTGCACTCCAGCAACTGGCTCTCATCCTCCTCCAGAAGGTTGACGCCACTTCCAGGAGGMGCCCTCGATGAACTTCCAGGTACCATCTCCTGAATCGTTCCACCCTCAGAGGGAACAACTCAAAGACTTCAATTTCTCTTCACTAATCACCTACAGCTACTTCTTCCATGATGCCTACAAACCACCAAAACTCATTTGACTGAGGTACTGATTCTACCCTCAGGCTGAAAAACCGATCTCTATCCTACCTTTATCATTACTGTCCATCCAATTATAGTCTCCTTTTAGATCTCTTTGGGGCAAAGAACATCTTCCCTTACAACCGCGTATCACCTATCGCAGCTAAACTCTAACTTGTGACTGGTYTCCCTACAGTAGCGCACTGCGAAATAAGCTAATTCAGAACAATGTTGCAAGGTTTAAAGACAGAACAAATCTTCCACGTTCATTTCCTAGCCGTGCCAAAAAGCCCATCAGCACTTTACGGACCTAAAATGAAATTATAACAGGGATCACCTAATCCTAAAATGAAATCCAGCCAAGTTCTCAGTGAAATACGGCTACACTTCTACTAAGCAGATGATTATGACAATAAATCAACAACATAYCAACTAACTGTAATAAAAGGTAGAATTTAGAAAAGCAGAAATTTGTCTAAGACATTAACACAGTTTCTTCTCAGAAGAGGATAACTGAACATTTAAATGACCACACTGAATCATTAGTTTTAAGTATAAAAAGGACGGTAAAATAATCTTTATCCCGCATAATGCAAGTCAAAGAATTTTTGTGTCTTTGATTTGAAGAAGCAAGGATTGTTTCTTGATTGTAGGAATGTTCACTGTCTCTCCTGTGCCTGACTATGCGTCTCAGAGCCTCAATGTTCCTTAAACATTGGTTTCATGTGAAGTAAGACATTCACCAAGAGCAAGGTTACACCAGCTACTTATATTACTACCTTCCTTTTAAAATTAAGAGTAAATTAATAGCCTAAATAGACCTAGAATCAGGATATAGCTTGTGTTAAGATAACAAGAATGAGTAGAGAGTGACAAACAAAGTTTTCAATGCAGAAGATTTAAGACATCACTTACGCTGACACGTTCCTCCATTAGTAGGATCACCATAGTAACCAGAAATACAAGTTTCACAGTGTTTGCCAGTTGTTAGATTTTCACACTTTTCACAGATGCTTTCATTTACACACTTACTGTGCCCATTGCACTGGCAGGCTGAGGAAAACAGAAAAGGATGAGTATTTATGCTCAAATACAGCACTTCACACGCCTTAAAAGGCTCTGTGTTGTAGAGCCTGCTCAGCTGACTTATGAATGAACCACTTCGTACAGACTCCAAAGAGGTTCTTGCAGACTTTCTAGCAATACATAAATGCAAAGACAAGACTGCACTGAAAACCTGAAATTTAAAGCAACACACAGTAAACTGAACTCCAAACTATTACGGAAATACTGGACTGACAGGCCTGGAAGCAGCTGGTGGGACATATACCCAAGGAGGAATTGGGGAGAGGGAGTTAGCAGCAGGCCGTGTAATTTAACTCTACATATCTGGTGTCAAAAACAGTATTTCAGAATCGTTCTAAGCCTTAAATAAAAAGAAAAGCAGTTCTTTCTTTGAAGGTTTAAACAATCCTGAATTGAATAAATTAAAAAAGTTCACTCAGTAAAGGTTTRTAGGGAAAGGAAAAATCTTACTAGAAAATGCACAGATTAAGGAAAATATCTGAGATAAGTCTTCAAGGAGCAAATCTCTGCAGTTCACTCAGAGATGCCTGCACAACTCCTTCCCTCTCAAAACGTGCATTTCTTACCTGCCTTCCAAGTTCTCTTTCTCCCTCCATTTAATGGGAGGGAACATGGACATCACTATGTTTTTAAAAAGTCTCTCACCTTGCATTTAARTTTTGTAACCTTGCAAATGCTTGAACAATTAAACTCCGCTCATTTACCTGGACACTGAATAAAGGACCAATTATATTTATTCTCCGCAGGACACATGCTGACATTGAGGGTGGGCTCCAAGCTGTGTTTTCCTGTTGCAGACGGGGTTGGCATCTTTACCGGACCTCTGTAAGAGCCCTCTATGCACTTCCCTTTTCCGGTGTTGCTCGGATCGGTACACCATCCGCAGCCGGGCTGCTCCAAACAGTGACCGCAGGTGCAGTAGCCTGAACAGTTTTCAGCTATAAAAAGTAAAACCCAAATTGTGAAACAAATACCTGTCTTGCAACATAGGCAACTACACATGAAGAATTTCTTGTGTGCCTTTTGTGACCTGACGTGCTTTTCTCCTCCAAAACATAAATCTCCAGCCTGATATTCACCTATAACAATAATAYGTATTTTCATTCCCATTGGTACATTTACTCCAGAATAAATAAATTAAAATACATAAATATAATAATTAGATAAATATAATAAATCATAATTAGATAAATTTATTTTTAAAATGTTGATTTAATCAGTGATTTCTGAAACTACGCAATACACAYAAGGTTTTTCCGACCATTAAACATCACCCACTAAAATCATAGTGRAATGTTCCCAGCTACGAAAGATCACTGCTTGATTTGCAGCAAGTCAGAAGATAAGATGAGCTGTTTTGAAGTAAAGGCTAAAAARCAGTTTATTTGCATACTCCAAATCTCTTCTCATCACATGCTTTAATATTGCATGCTACTACTTAAAGCATCTATCTGAGTCAGGAAGCGCTGGGTATAAAAGCAATTTGTCTTTTTAGGGTAGAGGGCCATGTTCAAGCTCTCCCCAGGCCCAGCAATCAACTAAATTGAGGAAGATCCATCACTGAGATTCAGCAGTTCCTTTTTCAAATTGGACTTTTTCAGGGATGAAGGGAACTCTTATAAACAGAGAAGTTTTGCTCTTCCTTTCCCAATACAACTTCAAAAATGTATGAATTGGGAGATGCTCTATATTCCTTGATTTTGATGTTTGAATGGGTAATATTTGCCTTTTGGGGGAGGCAAAAATGGGAAAAAGAATGTTTTTCATTCTTTTTATCTACTCATCTTCTGCTTGCTGCTTCCTCCAACTTTTGACCTCTGGGAGTACGAGAAGTTCACAAACTCGTGTTTGACAGTCACTTGAAATTAATTCTCTCTGTCTCTTAATTTATAGCGGTCTGAGCTACCCGGGCTTATTCCTGTTAGCTTCCAGAAGTTGAGGCAGCAGCTCAAACTGCCCAATTTCCTTCCTGTGGGCCAGGAGCATATTCCTCTCCATCTGCTAGCCACATACCCAAATAGCCCTGGCTTTTCTGACTCCTAAGGAATTCAACAACTTCTTCTGACAAAGAAAAAAAAGTAAAACAAATGTCCAGGCACAGAAGGCAGTAAGTATTTCAAAGCATCATAAATCTTTTGCAATTTGCTTGAATCTACCAAGAAAAATAAAATCACTATTTTAAATAAATTATAAATTTCTGCTCCGAGATATACAGAGACAATACTTCAGGATAAAGTGTTCGTATAATCCCCGATTTGGATTTGATACAGATGAGCTAATATTAAATTAGATGTATGAATAAAAGAGATATAGAAGAGATTAAAAAGAAAGAGACGAGAAAGAAGTTAATCACATGAAATTACATAACAGAATCAATTTGAAAGCTAAGAACTGAAATAACGAAACAAGTACTTCTTCCTTTGGAAAAAAAAAAAAAAAGATTTCTTCATCCCATTTCAAAGCCTACATTATCTGCCATTTAGTTTAATTGATAGTTCCCTTAATCAGGACCTAATTCTGTTTAACGCTTTACATGACACAGAGCGTACTGCAGGGCTGAGTCGTACACTCCAAGCTCCTCGGAGCAGATCTTTCTTACCTCGGCAGAATTTGCCGTATTATTCTCCGGTACAACAGACGCGCGCTGCTGGTTGATGAGAATTTGGTCAGCAAAGAGAGGCAACCCCCCCGAGGCCAGCCGGGGGTGACTACTCACGCGGACAGCTGCTCATGGTGTACCACTCCATGCACTGCCCGTAGGGGAAGGAGGCCACGTAGGCGTTGGAGTCCACGCACTGCTTCATGTTGCTGCACCACATGCACTCGGAGCTGCCGCTGGTGCACTCGCCGCACAGCGTCCGCAGGGCGCACGGCGTGCGGCACTGCTTGGCGCTGTGATTAGCTGCGGGCGGGAGAGCAGGGATCAACTTTCGGCCTGAGAAGGACGCAGGYGATAAGCCCCAAGCCCAAACTCACTTGGCCCAACCGAAAAATACGGGAGATAAAGCCCACGAATTATGCAAACCAAGTATCGTAGATGTGCAACACCTCATCTGGACCGTGGTGGTGCTGGTCAGCCTGGAGAACTTTATGCCAAGGTTAATGTACTACTCGTGCATTAGCACAGAGTTACTAATGCAGTTTTTGCATTTATACATTTATTAACGCATTGCTTCGCTTTAACAGAACCGTTGGGAACAGTACCCACATTTTACGTGAGAATATTGCGACGTACGTTAAGCGAATTGATCAGCTCCACCCATAAAAATGAGTATTTAAAGCAAAACCTGCTCAGGAATTTCTGGTGCAAGCCAGAGCTTAACCATCAGTTTTAAGTGACTATTATTGGGCCATAAAATAAGTTTTAAATTTAAACTGAAGTGCTGCATGTGTTAAGTGGAAAACAAAACAAAACGATGAAATTTTGAGTTAAAAATGCCACGTTTATGATCCGCATCCTGCACAGCCACAAAGCATGACTTAAAGTGGTGTCACTTACTTAGAAATCTTATGTAATCAGCCAACTTTCTTAAAACTTAAAAAGGCATTAATTGGTATTCAGAAATAATCAGCTATAATGGAGAGTTAACARACCAACCCATTTTAAAAGATATGCAGCTCCAACAAAGCTAGAAGACTCTCCCCAAAAGCAAATAGCCTTTTTTTTTTAAAAAAAAAAAAAAAATCTCATTATCTCTAAAGTGTCTTGCCCAATTAATTTCAAACTTTGATAAAATTCTCCTCTCCCTACAGCGCACGGGAGAGAAAAGGAACATTCAGCTGGAAAGTAGCTTTTATTTTGCATTTTTGAAACAGGAAACGGCTCCACACCATAATTAACCTAAATGCCACATTCCGGCAYGCAATTCAGAGAAAAATAATTAAACTGTAACGTACTCTGAGCATTTTAGAGTTAACAGCGTAAACGTGGCGCTAGTTTTAAAACGCCAAAACCTTGCGTGAAGTATGTACAAAGGACATTTGTTTAGAGTCTTCTTTTTATTATTATTATTYCTTTTTAGGAAGATCACGACACCATTTTTTTAACGAAGGTAACGAAGGAGAGCTTATTGACTCTCTAGGAAGTATAAATACACATCACCCAAGCCGTTCCCCGTGAGACGTGCAGATGAGAGCTGCGGCTACCTGGCCTTTCGCAGACGCTGCCGTTAACCTCGTTGATGCACGTCGCTGCCTTCAGGCCCTGCTGGGAAGGCTCAGCCAAATAGCCGCAAAAGCCGGCGTCGCTGGGCTCGTCGGGGAGCCACTGGAGCAGGGTGTTGGTGAAGGGCGACATGTCTTCCCAGCACCAGTAGGACACGTTGATTTTTCTCAGCCCAACCCACGGAGTCAAAGTTTTGAGCTGGAAAAAGCAAAGCGTGACGTTAGGATCGATAAACAGCACGGTTTTATTGCCTCAGCTATTGAAAGGAGATAAAACTCGCCGCCGCGCAGAGYGGCTGTGCGACCTCGCCAGGTCTGCTGTTGCAAAAACACAACAGAGACACAGTTGTTTCTCGGGGCCATCAGAATTAAATGCCAAAAGAGATAAAGAAATCCTTTAGGAAACACTCAATTTCTTTCTTTCTTTTTTTAAGCACATTCCTAGTATCCAAACTCGGAGAAGAACAAGTCAAACATATCCATGCCAGCTGATAATGAAATTAGCAGTAAGGTGCTCTTTCATGCATTTGCAGCCCTTAGAGATGGTTAGATACAGGAATAAGAAATTTCTGGAGCTACAGGCTAACACAAGGAAGAAAACTGGAAGTCTACTATACAATTTAACGGATGCAACCTGCTGGTAAAGATTGTGTGTGCACGGGGGAAGAAAAGGGATTGGGCAGGTCAAATCCAAACCACTATTGCTCCATTGGCAAAAAAAAAAAAAAAAAAAAAAAGAAAGAAAAGAAAAGAAGAAGAAGTATTAATATGAAGACTCCATAACACAACTGTTTCTACAGGCAAGTTATTTTTTGGCAGGCTTTATATTTTGTGGAGATGCAATTTAACTGCAGCAGTACAACACATATTTCACCGTTGGGATCGTTTCTCAAAGTGATTTGGTGGCAGAGTTGCACGAGGAATGCTTTAGTCCTCCCCTTCCTGCTATAGGAAACATTCACCTACTTCAAACCAGTTTTATGCACTCTTAAAACCTAATGCTGCAAATTTAATTACGTCAGGGCTACACAGTTCTAGGGGCTAATACCCATATATTTTCAATTTTTCTTAAGTTTTCAATTTTTCCAGCCCAAAACTTTTCCTGCTTGCCAGCCCTAGGCAAACTGGCCTCCGAGACCCTTGAGGAGCTATTTGGATGTGCTACCAAGGAGCAGCAGCTCGGCAGACCAAACTGGGCTCTCGGCAAAGCTGYCCAACATCCTCCTTTAAGACTTTTAAGACTTCAGTACCACCTGCACGACCCGCCCTGAAAACCTGAATGCCAGCRACTAGCAAAATAATAATAAAAAAAAYGAAAAAAATCTATTTTGCTGATGCACRAAGAGGGATAGATCTTGATTCCCTTCGGGTTGGCTCAGGCAGGAAAGTACCTGCCTGTAAATAAAGCCTATACARCTCCAAATAAGTCATGCCGATCTGCTGAGTAAGAAACCGGCATTTTAAGCACTTTTCAGAACAGAATAAATAACTTGAAATGCTTTGCATTAAACACCTATGGTGCCCCAAAGGGACCATCATTTATAAGATACTTCGTAGGAGTCGCGAGAACCACTCTCGTCCCTGTTGTAGTCATGTACCCCCCGCAAGAGAAACGTGAGAACGATTTCATTACAGCAAGCAATACCTCGGAGGCACCGCGCGTGTTTATACTTATCTCTCACATTTACATTCTCTACAATCCCACTTCAAAAGCACCCATAGGGTATGCTGAATTTCAAAAGAAAAAAAAAAAAACAGCCTTTTTTTGGTTAAGAGACAAGTCTATTCTGGGCAGAGCATGCAATACCCCAGCAAAAACTTTCCCCACAGTCAGAGTTTTAATTAGTCAGWGGACATTCGAGAGAAGCACTCACCGAAGCCTGCATCTTATGCAGTTCCTTCAGAACAAATTCTACCTTTTTCTGGGTCGTAAGAGAAGCCAGAAAAGCACCGTTGGATCTGCAGGACAGTTTGGCATGATCATAGTTCTCCTTCGCGTTAGTGATTTTCAAGCATGAGTTGCCAACCAAATGCCAGTTTGTCCCACAGATATTTTCTGGAAAAACAGGAGATACAGGTGATCTTCACTAAATTCAAAGCAGTGAAAGAGCTGTTCCACCAAAACAAAACCTACAGACCTCTCCAAGAGCAGTATGGGTTTGTCAGCTTGGCTGGCACGCTCAAAAATATTTACGTATAAATAATTTGGAAGAAAGGAAMGCTATTTAGGGGAGCTAAAGCGAGGCATCTTCTTTTAATAATCTGTAGCACATAGTAAAAACACTTACTTGAACCTAGAACAGTAAAATCATTTCAGACGAAAGAACAGAGGAAAGTAAATGAATATTTTGCTGATGGYTTAAGCCTTATCTTGAATCACAACCATGAGAATAATTTGCTGCAGGAGGAGGTTGCTGGTAATCCTGTCCATGGCAGCAAATTTCCAGGATTAATTACTGTTTAATCTTGAGAACAGTCATGCCYGCTACTAAAGAACTAGTAACAGTCTGTGGTAATTTCCCCCTATAAGCGAACTTCTAYGTATACTTACTAGAAACATGATGAACATTTTTAGTGTGAATCTTTGCAGAGCCAATGGCTACCTACAACGGGTTTAGATTGGTCTAACAGACTGAAAAGCTCTCAACTGTCAGCTTTTCAGGTGGTTTTTTTTTATTATTTATTTTTTATTTTATTTACAGAATATGACTGAATCATCCCCTTCTCTACAATAACTTAACACTAAACTCTTTATATGTCTCATTAAAAGACGCTTTTCTCACTTTCGTGATTCTTCTCTGAAGTCTCACGTCCAGACCTAAGCGGGTTACTAGAGGAAAGCAATCTACGTCAATCTGAAGATCCTGTCCTTGTGTTTTTTCTCCCTTTCTCGATATTTTATTAACTGTAAATGTCAAAATGTCAACTGCTGAAGAAGCTGTATTTCCTACTTGGAACTAATGATCAACTCCTATGAGCTCCCACTGGAAACACTCTAATAAGAGAATTTTCCTTACACATTTAGATGTTATTTGTCTAATCTGTCCAGTATGTGCCATTCCGCAACTGTAGCTTCTAAAATTAATTAGCATGCATTATTAAATTTAATACCTTACAGAAGTCTATTATATCAACAGTGCTCCTTTTATTATCAAATGAAAAAAAAACAGAGATGAAATACAGGCTAATAATTATATAAATGATTATATTCCTCTTCAGACGACTAGGACTGAAAAGGCTGAAGAATACTCCATCAGACTTTCTGAACTTCCCTGAAACAAAGTTTTGTACAATCATGATGAAATACATCACTATTAAAGAATATTATTTGCTCCACCTCAACAGTAAAAGATTACTTAAAAAAACAGTATTTTCAGACTGAATTAATTCTGKTTTTTTATTATTTTTATTATTATTTTACACAACTACAATCAATACCTACCTGGTAAAGCAATGCACTCCTGATTCCTAGGTTCCCACTGACAGTTTTGATCCATGGCACAGCTTTTACAACTTGTCTTTTTGTTGCAATAATATGCAGGGTTATCTTTCGGACAATTATCATATACAGTAATAGGAACCTAAAATAAATAGCACAGATAAGGTTTCTTTCTTCTCCAGACAGGTCTGTTTAACACACACTACCGCGCTAAGCTCTACAGTTCAGATCTACAACGCAACCTATATATTTGAAAGTTGWGACAGTGGGTATAGCCTCTACTGCATATTTAGGATGTTCCCCCAGGCCAGCATTTGACACATTTTCCTCACTAGACCTTTTACAAAAAGGTTAGTTCTTCCTGTCCGGTTTAGAAGCCAGGAAAGGCTCTATCAATGGCAAACCCAAAAGGATAACGTGCCTTAGCGAATAATCACACGGCACTCACCGTGAAACCTTCCCCTCCACCCCTGCCCGTGGGTATCCTTTTAACTTAAAAAGKGAAATACTCCCACGAAAAGCCCTTGGATCAACTTGAAAAAGTCAAACGTCAGCAGTTCAGAGCTACGCATGCACTGGCGACACCAAACCAGGAGSGGTCATATTGTCAGATGAAGACATCTGGACATGCAACTGTTCAAAAGTTCAATTTAAACTACAGAAGTATTAGAGACTTTACCTGTTCTTCTGTGCAGTTGTTCTGCATTGAGATACACTGGTCAGTGCACCATTGACAGTTGTTTGTATTTGCTGTACAGCTATAGCAGTCTGTAATCTGATCACATTTTTCATTGTCTACAACTATTAAAGAAAAAAACCTGCATGACCAAAAACAGGCATTTCCTGACAGACTTCTAAGAACTTGATTATATACAGCAAAAGATATAACCATACAGTACTGTCTGGAGATTTTCCATTATCAACTAGTCAGTAGATCAGACACTTTCATGGGATTGGACTGCTAGAAAAATTGCATTCTTTTGTACCATTAATCATTTTTAGTGCCCAAGTATCAGTAAAACACAATACAAGAAAATGTGCCAGGACACAGAAGCACATGAACTAAGACCATGCATGAATGTTCAATTAATGCACATGCAGATGATATCAGAGGACATTTAAAAAGGACAGGGAAAAATCTATCGCTGCAGGCCCCTTTTTGCTGAAATCCTGGCCTTCAATTATGTGAAGCATTTTTATGCAAAGCTTGAATTTTCCACTTCATCCTTCCAATTGCTTATCGCCTGTGTTTTGTGAAAATTTATTGTATTGTACATTGAGAGCCCATCAAAGCAATGTCCCTTTACATCAATTTCTTTTAAATAATTAAGGCCTGCAATCTATTACATAATCAAGGTTCATATAATTCAATTCAGAGCAGTGAATACTTTGGGATAAAGCATTGAGTAGTTGTTAGAAAGTTATCGTAAGGGAGACCACAGCAATCAAACCATAAAGCATATGTTCTTTTTCTAAGCCTCTAGCCATATAATACTGCACAWGGAAAAATAAAGCAACTTTTTAGCACTGGACCAGGTTGCCCAGAGAGGTTGTGGAGTCTCCTTCTCTGGAGATATTCAAAATCTGCCTGGATGCAACCCTGTCTAACATGYTCTAGGTGATCTGCTTGAGCAGGGAGGTTGGACTAGAAGATCTCCAGACGTCCCTTCCAACCTCAAGCGTCTGATTCTGTGACTTTGATAACTCTCTTCCTACTATCTCCCTTGAAGGGCACAGAATAACAGAGTGGGGCCCAGATCTCCTGCCCCCTCCCTTGCCCCATGGTGCTCATCAAAAGACTTGCTGGCTCTCACAAGGACGGTTCTTGGAGCAACTATCTACACAGCAATGGTCCAGGACTGATTCCTGACTGATTATGTCATCTGCTTGCGATGAGAAAATAAGTACAARGTTTTTGGAAAGTGACACCCAGTATAGAAGAAATACGCCCTAAGGAACCAACGCAGTAGCTCCAGGATGGACAGGAGCTGCAGAAGTCCTCGTYCCACTGCTGCTGCTTGGTCAGAGGGATTCCTCTGAGGGCATATATAGAAACAGAACAACAGCCCTCGTGTCTTAAACTTTTTCTGGCAATGGCACAAAAATAACGCAAGATGGAATTTGGAAAGGAAAAACTCTAGGCACCTCAGGAGAGGGAAGCAGAGAGGACACTGCACATACCTGGCTTAGGAGGACAGTCTTCAAAGACTTTTTGCTGCTGCTCTATCGTTGCCATCTCCCAGGGGACACAGCGGGGAAGGGTGGCATTCCACACGCACCGGACTCCAGGACCCGCTCGCAAACAAGCCGTTTCGTTGTCAAAAGCTTCACATTGCTCCGGTGCGTACTTCAGTATGTCGCTCAGAAGGAGGCTGTTGAAGCCTCCAAATACATACATGGTGCTGAACAAAACGCAAGTAAACATATAAACACGTCTGTGTTTACAGCTCATGTACTGCTGCAGCTCAGTTTTATTCAACGTGTAAGGCGTTTATTAAAACTGCAGTGTGCATATATCCAAATAAACAGATATTGGTTAAGTAACGCACTAAAGAAAAGGGTCAATCAGGTTCCACTAGGTCAGAGAACCCAACGGATCTCAATACATGGCTTCTGAGAAAGACAGCATCAAATATACCTTAGATAAAGCACTGACCCTCCCTTTCAGTCAAACCTCTGGGTGACACCCCACAAGTGTGAATATACATAAAATATTGCAGACATGCAGGATTCTCCTTTCAAGAACAGTGGTAAGAAAGGGAGGAAGGCTAAAACAGGTGAGATGGTATCACACCACTGAATCAGTGTTCAGAAACTGTGACAAAACAATTCAATGTTGTCACATCTTGGTACACTGTTGTGACAAAACCACAGTTATTTTCATGGCCCTTAGCAACTGAGCAAAGAGTCGTTGTGTCAGCTAACAGTAATGCTTTGAGAAAAAAATGTATTTTTTTCTTTAAATCTTCTTTAATATCACAATTGATTTAGGCATAATATCAGATTTCATTAGTCACATAAAAATGGCACCCCAAAAACCTACGCATCCATGTTTGTAAGTGTGTATTTAACAAGACAATGCAGAAGAATTAATGCAATTAAATAAAAGTTTTGGTTGATTAAAAAACATTTTAACACTGTATTTTCATCCCAATTCAGGAAAGCGCTTAAGCATAGGCTTACTCATTCTTCATGGGAGAATGCACAGAGCTGTTATTCAATAAATATGGTAACAAAACAATAGTGAGTGATTGTTTGCAGAGACAAAAAGAGAGGTATATAGTAGATTCTCTAGATATATAGAAATATATCTAGAGATGCAGCATCTAGAGGTATATTTTTCTTTTAAATGAGGTATGAGTTATCTGTCTAGCTTAAACAGTCCTTGAAATAACGTTACTGATTCATGAGAGACATCTTCTAAAGGATGAAGGAATCGGAGCGTAAGACTCCTACGAAATATCATTTCCTTGAAGGCTGCCTCAAACTCGGTTCCATCGACCCAAAGACAGTAACAGAGATATTCGCCTGAAAGCATGGCTATGGCTACAGCAATATAATGCTAAATGGCAGGCATCTCATCTATGAGAGGAATCTCATCTATGATTTCACCCAAGCATTGTACATTATATGACTGGTACAGAAGAGCCAGACTGGAATAAGCTACGTAAACTAAGACGTCAACTTTAGAAACCAGGAGGGAAAGCCGTGGTTTTGAAGATAAAAGTTGACAGTGCAGGTAGATAGGAGGAGAAAAAGAGAAAACAAACAATTCAATTTTTGAAACAACTGAGCTGAGACAGCTTAGTCAAGCAAAGAAGCTGACCTGCTAGAAGCTCAGAAGAACAAAAGGGCTGAAAGTAAAGAGTGGACACTGAAGTCACTACAAGAGTCAAGATCAGAGAACTTGAGCAGATTTGGAAGAGACATTCTCAAACCTCATGTCTTGGATCTACATACATCAACATGCACACAGACACATGCAGATGCAGAGACACGTGAAGGTGCTTGACTTCACTGAGATATGAAATATGCCACCCCACGCCAGAGTCTTTGCTTCCTTACCTGTTGTACAGCACAGCAGAATGTCCAAACCTGTTCACGTCGTGATGGAGATCAGGGCGAGGAAGCACAGACCACTGATCACAAGCTAGGATGAAGGAAAGCTCATTTCAGAAAAGTTCCTCCTGTATAATGAATAACTCAGTTTACATCGCACCTTCCTTCCTCAAAAATCCCATAGGACTTCAATGACTATTCTACCTATCACCAACATGCAACTGTCTAGAGCGAAATAGGGCAGTTTACGAACACACATGGCACTAGAGCGCGTCAAGACAAAGTTGATGCTATGTCCATTTACAACCACTTTAACACCAAAGATCTTTCTTGACCGCCTCAGAGGAAGAACAGAGCCTCCAGAAGAATCTAACACAACGGCGTTACCTTGTTTTGCAACACTTTAAGCTTAAAGACTTCGTCTTCACGCTGACCTCACGCTATCACAGAAAGGAAAAGGAAGGATGCAACAGCCCTGCCCCACCATCTAGACCGCTCATTATGAAACAAAGTTTCATGGCTTTGTGTTGAAGAGGTTATTAGCTTTTTTGCAATCACATGTAATTAAGTAGTGGTGCTTTGAAAGGCCTTTTTTTCCTTAACTAGTGGAATTTTTCACTCCATAACAAGTTCAGCTTTTATCTGTTCGTACGTGAATTATTTGCAGTTTTGCCCACACTGAGAATAGAGACTTTTATCTTTTTTTTTTTCTTTTTTCCTCCATTGCAATTATGTTCCTAGAGGGCAGCTATCCATGTTTTTAAAAATATTTTTCACTCATCATAGCTTAAGGATTTTTAGTTGTTTTTTTTTTCTCCTTTTAACATAATGCAAGATTATTCCATCTTTTTCTATTAGCATAACATTTGTAAGTTCTGCTTCATTTTTTACTTTGGTTTCTCAGGTAATTTTTTCCTTTAGGCAGTATGAAAAAAAAAAAAAACAACTCAAGAAACACATAACCCACTGAGCAATCAAAGGAATAAAAGTAGAAAAGTCACTCCAATTCATACCACTTAAACTTTGCAAAGTGAATGGGAACACCTTGGGGGTTAATGTCCCAGAAGCAGTTGAATGCAATTTTTGCAATTAAGACAGAAGAGTCAATCTGTTGTAAAGATCTGCAGAGCCTCACCAACACTCACAGATTCATAAATACAAGATAAAACTATTCTGTCATGGACCGAGCTTCTGAAAAATAAGTCTACAAACCAAAATTAGAATGTAAATAAAGCGAGAAGACAGAGAAAAACCACCTCATTAATTCTTTACCAAATTTAATTGGAAAAGTGTTTAGTAAGCAACCCACAGACACTTTTGTTCAAGGTAAGAGAGTGCTGATAAATAAAATACATAGGACCTAAATGGTTGGATTTAATACTTTGGTATATCATGATTTTAAAATTTATTTTTTCATGCCATTTACTCAATTTGAAAAGAATTTAACCTACCACAGTATCACTCATGAAACAAGCATGCATGGTTCCAATTTTTAACAGGAAACTTCAGCAAAATTGGACAGCAATTTGTGATTTTTTTTAATCCAGAGAGTTGAGTTATGTGAGGCCAAGAAACATATTTTGCAACATTAATGGAAGGCTTGGAATGTTTTGCTTTCTAAGCTTCTTTCCCATCTTTAACAGAAGATCAAGTATTGGAAAAAATGAATAATTCTGAAACTATAAAGAACACTCTCCTTCCTGACTTATGAGTTAAGCCAAACCTAAAATTTACAATGCACAGGACATTATTAAATGTACTATACAAATAGAACCTATATGCTATGAAAATATCCAGCCTCCTTCTATGTTTGGCATCTAATTTTCGATTGAGTAAATAGAAGAAATTTAATTTCTCTCCTGGGGGGAGGGAGGGGGGAGAAGAGCTCATTATACGCACGTAGCCTTTATATGAATATTTCATGCCGATTTTTAGAAAAACAAAGTTAAAATTTATTTAGAAATGAAAGGGAAARGTTACTTAAACTGCAGTAACTGTATTTAGAGACAAGCTGCCCGTGACGGTTCTGCTCATGTTGGAGGTGCATCCCATGGAGAAGGGATTCGACCSCGCGGAAAGCACAACCCCTTTTCCCCAAAAGGAAAGCTGTTCTTTCCAGCTTTCAGCCCGAGAGTCTCTGCGTTATCGGAACGAGAGTATTGCCAGAGCACGGGAAAGCTTCCCACCCCTGCCGCATGAAGCACGATCAATGCAAGCCCTAATTCTCAGTGTAAATCTGGCAAAGACCGGGCAAGTCGATTACAGCAAATTTCCCGCAAGAGGAAGCCGGCCCGTTACAAAAGCGCATCAGAAGAGCATCGCTATTGACATATTTTGTCAAACTAATGCAATTTGCGTTTTACATCTAACAGAGAGTTCAGGGGGTCACGGAAGATAGCAAAGTTTAGCAAGAAAAAAAATCCATCCCTACTGTCATCCAAGTTTTAAAAAATCGCTCTCTCCTCCATTTGACTGTCAAAATAGCTAGTTTTTAAGTTAAAAACTCACAATTAAGCTAGCTAGGACCACATAACAGATCCCGCAGGGATATGACTTGCAATCGCAGGTAGCAGAAGGGAATAGTCCTTGTTACAGACAGCGAAACCGCACAAGCATGACAAATACTGCTCCTCAAAGCAACCCGTTTGCTGGCATATTCCTTTCAGAAACCAGGAGTGCAATCTCAGCGGACAATCATTCCACTAATTCGGGCATACATGATTATTTCAGGGAATCAAATAAGAGATCCCATATTTCAAGGAATTYTAATGGCAGATGGGAGAAYGTGATATGAGTAAAGATTTTTTTTTCCAAAGGGAATTATCTGAATATGCAYGCATCTTCTTTCAGATAATTTCATCCTTTTTTTTTCTTCTTCTTCTTAAATGCACAGTCTCTGGTCTCCAGATTCACAAATAAATGCTGCCCTCTTCTGGTTACTCAAACTCATCAAAATCTAATCCTTCAAAATAAAACCTAAACATTCAGCTTTGTTTTTAAATAATGAGTATGGGAGAGTTTATTCTTTTAAAGTGTACATATTAACCAACTGAGCTTACAGTTCAGTTAGTTAACTGACTGTCAGTTAAAACAAGAGCATGTAACCTGTAAGTGGAGCTTCAACAGTGTTCAGTGCTTTTATCATAAGAAACCTTACATTTTTTGCTAATTTTGAGATTAAAACATACTCAAAATATCTGCTAAGCTTTTTGATTGAGATAGAACCTTCTTTAAGAAATAATTTTTAATGCTTAAGGTTAGGTATAAACTAACGACCACAACGCTGCTGCCTATTTGCCAAGAAATCACTGCAGCAGCTCGTTTTGCCTCTCCTGATTACACATTCTTATGCAGTCTGCTTAGTAGCATTTGGCATAATATACACAGCATGTAAATTAGTCTTTCAGAAGACAGTTCGCTTTGAATCTCCAAGACTTTTTTTTTATTATTATTTTTGAAGAACTTACCAATATCGTATGCCATAAAATCCGAAGAAAAGCACTTAGCGCCATGGCTCATGGAGGTGTCGTTGTGCGTGTTTCCTCCAAACACCAGCATGGTGCCACTCACTATCACAGCAGTGTGCAAATAGCGAAAAAATCTACTGTCTTTAAGAATTGTCCTTCAGAAATAAGARCACATGTATTAATGCAACCGATTAGTACCCGACAAAGACAAAACAGCCCATGAATCCGCACTAGAGAAGCAATTGYACAGGGATACCGTTTCCTTATTTTTTTTCCAATGGAATATTTAACTTTCTTTGCAGACTGTTGAATTCCTCCTGTAATGTGATTCTCTCATCTTCCAAATTGCTTTCCTGTTCRTGGGAGGCAGGCAACCACAAGAGCATCTTCTCAAAGCTAAAGGTCTTAAAATCATCAACCCCTTCCTTAAGGAGGGTCATCTAGTTTTCACAGTAACTGAGCTTTTGAGTATTGTCATTTATGCTGCTGATACAGTGCTGGAGGACCCCAGTGAAGGTAATATTCATTTTATACTAATATAAAGACTTCTTTTAAACTAGATACCATCTTTTGGCTCAAATCTAACAAAACTATTTCAGGGAAATCCATGTAGCAGCCTATAATAGAGCCCTGCAGCTTAATACTTGCAAAACTCAGCGTCTCATCCGTGATTAAATCGTGGATAGCATTAATCATATTAGCCATTGACCTCATCTTTAATCAGCACGGCACTGAACGTAAAGCG